>NC_057806.1:274571194-274589052 GCF_018294505.1 Triticum aestivum
AGAGCGAGCCACCCTGGAGCCCACAGGCTCCAACCTAACCAAGTATGTTGGAGCAAAGGCTCGGGAGGCGCCTCTGTGGTGGCATGCAAATCTTCGTCAAGATCAGAAACATATGAGATCAGATGAAGACCAGAAGACAGTGACCCTTGGCAGGATCCTAGCCGAGGAAATCCACAAGACCCCCGGCAAGACTCCTGCCAGGGATGACCGCAACGCCCCAGCAAGACCCTTGTCGGGCCCCCGGCAAGACCCTTGCCGAGGGCATCGGCAGGGCCACTGCCAGGCCCGCGCCAGCCAAGACTCCACCGCCTGCCCAATGCAGCTGCCAGCTCAACTAGTTGAGCAGGCGCCTGCGTGGCGACGTGCGACCTCTACACCAACACAGCAAGCTCCTGCATGGTGGTATGCAAGTCTTCTTGAAGGCTCCACCACCACGTCAGCCTAGCAGCCAGCCAACGAGGCACCATGACGCCTCGTCAGCTCGGACGCGTGTCAAGGCCGGCGAATAGTTCAAGCTTGGGGATGCCCAAGGCACCCCAAATAAATATTTTAGAGGATACTCAAGCATCTCAGCTTGGGGATGCCCCGGTTGGCATCCCATCTTTCTTCTTCAAGAATTATCGGTATACCTTGGTTCTTGTTTTGTTCACATGATTTGTGTCCTTTGTGTTTTTATTTTTCTTTAAGAACCATGCTAGTATGAGATGTACCTTCATCAATTTATAGAATACTTCATGTGCTTCACTTATATCTTCTAAGTATGATCTTGTAGAATTGCTCTTTGAGCTTCACTTATATCTTTTGAGTATGGTTTTATAGAATGCTTCGTGTGCTTCACTTATATATTTTGAGCTTGGATATTGGTTAGTCTATATTAATTGTAGAATTCTACATGAACTTCACTTATATCTTTTTGAGTATTAATAATACTATTATCTAAAGCGGGTTTGGAACAGTGTAAACTTTAGGAACTAGTGATCCCGCTATTCCGAATGAGGAGAATTTTCCTTATGTGGAGAGTAGTAAAATTTCTATGCTCTTAGATCATGAAAAGAATGCTTTATGTGATGGTAATATTGTTTAACTCATTCATGATGATACTGAAAATTTTTATGAGGGAGGAATACATGCTTGTAGGAGTGCAATAATATCAAGTTTTCCTCTCTATATGGTTAAAGTTTTGAAGTTATACTTGTTTTTCCTTGCTATGCTAGTTGATTCTTGTTCCTATAAATTGTGTGCTCACAAAATCCCTAGGCATAGGAAGTGGGTTAGGTTTAAATGTGCTAGTCATATTCTTCATGATGCTTTCTTTATGTTTCAATTCTTATCTTTTATGTGAGCATCATTGAAATCATCATGCCTAGCTAAAAAGGCATTAAAGAAAAGCGCTTGTTCGGAGACAACCCAATATTCACCCTTACTGTTTTTGTGTGTTATAATGATTAAGCTACTGTATTAATCATATATTATAGCTTTTGTTTCAATAAAGTGCCAAGTAAGACCTTTGGGAAGACTTGGGTGAAAGTTAATGTGATCTTGCTGTAAAAAACAGAAACTTTGCGCTCACGATATTAGCTGCCATTTTCTACACAAGAGTGCTTTGGTGCTTATTCTTTTTGAAGAAGATTAATAGAAAAATTCCTCACGTCCACCAATTTATTTCATAATTTTTTGAGTAGCAGAAGTATGGTTAGTGTTCAGATCATTACAGACTGTTCTGTTTCTGACACATTCTGTTTTCATTGCAAGTTTGCTTGTTTTCTAGTTTCTATGGCTTATATTCCTCAATATAAATTGTAGAAATGATATGGTACAGTAGGAATTGTGTGAGAACAATTATGATACTTGTCTTTGACAGTACCAAAGTAAATGGTTTACTCTTTATCATACTAACCTATCTCACGAAGTTCCGTTAAGTTTTGTGTGATTGAAGTTTTCAAGGTTTGGGTGAGATATCGATATGAGGAGAATAAGGAGTGGAAAGACCCTAAGCTTGGGGATTCCCAAGGCACCCCAAGGTAATATTCAAGGAAGACTCAAGCGCCTAAGCTTGGGGATGCCCCAGAAGGCATCCCCTCTTTCGTCTTCAAAATTATCGGTATACCTTACTCGGAGTTATATTTTTATTCGTCACATGATATGTGTTTTGCTTGGAGCGTATTTTCAATTTTACTTGTTGTTTGAATAAAATCATTGGATCTGAAATCTTGAATGAAAAAGAATCCACCCATGGCTAGTTAATCATTTGATTACTCAGTGTCCTTCACTTATATCTTTTTGGAGTAGTTTGTCATCTATTCACGTGCTTCGCATATATCCTATGAGTAAATGGTTGAATGAATTGAATATCATAAATGTGAATCAATATATGTTTCATATGCTTATACCATGGGGAGTAATGACTTCACACAGAATAAGTATAGGTAGTAAACTTATTGAAAGTTAGCAAACGTGGAATTGGTCACTTGAACAATTCATGAAAGAATATTGAAGGAAGAGAGATTTCACATATAAATATACTATCTATTTTGTAATTGTGAGCACTCATTAAAATATGACATGCTAAAAGGTTGATGTCGGACAAGGAAGACAATGTAATGGGTTACGTTTTCTCATATCCGAAATAAAGTATATTGTCTTGGATCATCCAACATGTTGAGCTTTGTTTTCCCCCTCATGCTAGCCAAATTCTTTGCACCAAGTAGAGATACTACTTGTGCTTCCAAACATTCCTTAAACCAGTTTTGCCATGAGAGTCCACCATACCTACCTATGGATTGAGTAAGATCCTTCAAGTAAGTTGTCATCGGTGCATGCAATAAAAACTTCCCTCTAAATATGTATGATCTATTAATGTGGAGAAAATAAGATTTATGCGATCTTGTGATGTGGAAGAAATAAAAGCGACGGACTGCATAATAAAGGTCCATATCACAAGTGGCAATATAAAGTGACGTTCTTTTGCATTAAGATTTTGTGCATCCGACCATAGAAGCGCATGAGAACCTCTACTTCCCTCTGCGAAGGGCCTATCTTTTACTTTTATCTTCTACCCTTATGCAAGAGCCATGGTGATCCTCACCTTTCCTTTTTTACATTTTATCCTTTGGCAAGCACATTGTGTTGGAAAGATCCTGATATATATATATCCAATTGGATGTAAGTTATCATGAACTATTATTGTTGACATTACCCTTGAGGTAAAAGGTTGGCAGGCGAATCTATAAGCCCCTATCTTTCTCTATGACCAATTAAAACTTTGAACCCATAAATATCACGTGAGTGTTAGCAATTGTGAAAGTTTAAAGGATAGTTGAGTATGTGGAGTTTGCTAAATCAAAGCTCTCACATAGACCCTTCCTGAAAATAAGATGACTTGCAATTGTTTGATGACTGAGAATATAGTTTGTTAGTTTCAAGAAAGTTTATGATCTATACTTTAAAATGTGAATAGCTTGTTACTTGATCATGAAAAGCTTTATGAAAATGAGCTACTGCTATGATATATAACGATGCTAGAAAAAGTGATTGGAACAATCATTGATGAAATTTATGCACTTGCTAGCATTCACACTTCATAAATTATTTATTTTACCATTTACCTACTCGAGGACGAGCAGGAATTAAGCTTGGAGATGCTGATACGTCTCCAACGTATCTGAATTTATGAAGTATTCATGCTATTAAATTATCGACCTTGGATGTTTTATATGCATTTATATGCTATTTTATATGGTTTTTGGGACTAACCTAGAGCCCAGTGCCAGTTTCTGTTTTTTCCTTGTTTTTGAGTTTTACAGAAAAGGAATATCAAATGGAGTCCAATTGACGTGCCAATTTTTGACGATTTTTTATGGACCAAAAGAAAACCCTAGAGTAAAAGAGTTGGGCCAGAAGAGTCCCGGGACGTCCACGAGGGTGGGGGCGCGCCCACCCCCTAGGCGCGTGGGCCTGCCTCGTGGACGACTCGGGCATCTCCTTGACGTGAGACCGATGCCAAAAATTCCTATAAATACAGAAACCTCCGAAAATTAACCTAGATCGGGAGTTCCGCCGCCAGAAGCCTCCGTAGCCATTGAAAACCAATCTAGGCCCTCTCTGGCACCATGCTGGAGGGGGCCATCATCACCGGCGGGCATGGAGGAGGATCCCATAGGGGCCATTATCATAATGAAGGCCAAGGACCAGAGGTAGAACCTCTCCCCATCCAGGGGGAGGCCATCGAGGAGGAAGCACAAGGGGGAGAACCTCTCCTCCTCTCTCTCTTTCTCTCTCTCGGTGGCATCGGGGTGCCATCGGGAGGGGAATAATCACCGCGGTGATCGTCTTCATCAACATCACCATCATCATCATCATCATCATCATCCTCATCTCTTTTACACGGTCCACTCTCCCGCACCCCGCTGTAATCCCTACTTGAACATGGTGCTTTATGCCACATATTATGATCCAATGATGTGTTGCCATCCTATGATGTTTTGAGTAGATATCCTTTGTCTTTGGGTTGATTGATGATCTATATTGGTATGAGTTGTATGTTTTACTTTGGTGCTGTCCTATGGTGCCCTCTGTGTCGCGCAAGCGTGAGGGATTCCCGCTGTAGGGTGTTGCAATACGTTCACGATTCGCTTATAGTGGGTTGGTGAGTGACTGAAACACAAACCCGAGTAAGGGGGTTGTTGTGTATGGGAATAAAGAGGACTTGATGGTTTAATGCTATGGTTGGGTTTTACCTTAATGATCTTTAGTAGTTGCGGATGCTTGCTAGAGTTCCAATCATAAGTGCATATGATCCAAGTAGAGAAAGTATGTTAGCTTATGCCTCTCCCTCATATGAAACTGCAATAGTGATTACCGGTCTTGTTAGCAATTGCCTAGGACAATTCTGCACACCGATCCACCATTATTCCACACTCGCTATTTATAATATTTAGTAATATATTCTAAATTTATGATAATAGCACCTACTTTCATATTTTAGCTCTCTGATATCATACAAAGTTATCCTCTTCATACCCACAACGTAGTTTTATTTCTCGTTTCTAGTTGGAAGCAAACGTTCGGTGTACGTAGAGTCGTATCAGTGGTAGATAGGGCTTCAGAGAATATTGATATTACCTTTAGCTCCTTGTGGGTTCGACACTCCATACTTATCACTTCCACCTTTAGAAATTGCTACCATGATTCCCTGCACTTGGGGATTATCAGTATCATATACCCAGGGGCTACTATGAACACTAGTAAAGTACACATCAATAGAATGTATATCAAATATACCTTTGTTCACTTTGCCATCCTTCTTATTGGCCAAACATTTGGGGCAGTTCCGTTTCCAGCGAGCATTCCCTTTGTAGTAGAAGCACTCAGCTTCAGGCTTAGGTCCATCTTTCGGCTTCTTCATGGGAGTGGCAACTTGCGTGCCATTCTTCTTGAAGTTCCCTATCTTTCCCTTTCCCTCTTTTCTTGAAACTAGTGGTCTTATTAACCATCAACATTTGATGCTCTTTCTGGATTTCTACCTTCGTTGATTTCAGCATCGCAAAGAGCTTGGGAATCGTTTTCGTCATCCCTTGCATATTATAGTTCATAACGAAGTTCTACTAACTTGGTGATAGTGACTAGATAACTCTATCAATCACTATCTTATCTGGAACATTAACTCTCACTTGATTCAAGTGATTTTAGTACTCAAACATTCTAAGCACATGCTCACTAGCTGAGCTATTCTCCTCCATCTTGCAGGCAAAGTACTTGTCAGAGATCTCATACCTCTTAACATGGGCATGAGTCTGAAATACCAATTTCAGCTCCTGGAACATCTCATATGCTCCGTGGCATTCAAAACGTTTTTGAAGTCCCGGTTCTAAGCCGTAAAGTATGGCTCACTAAACTATCAAGTAGTCATCATACCGAGCTTGTCAAACG
The DNA here is from genome assembly GCF_018294505.1 of Triticum aestivum. Taxonomy (NCBI): domain Eukaryota; kingdom Viridiplantae; phylum Streptophyta; class Magnoliopsida; order Poales; family Poaceae; genus Triticum; species Triticum aestivum. The sequence goes on from NC_057806.1 coordinate 274,577,123, forward strand.
TTCATAACATCTGCATTAGCTCTTGCAACAAGTCTGTCACCTAGCGGTGCATCAAGGGACATAATTCTTCTGTGCAGCAATGAGGATAATCCTGAGATCACGGACCTAGTCCGCATCATTGCTACTATGATCTCTCAACTTAGTTTTCTCTAGGAACATATCAAAAATAAAACAGGGGAGCTATACACGAGCAATTGATCTACAAAATAGATATGCAAATACTATGAGGACTAAGTTCATGATAAATTAAGTTCAATTAATCATATTACTTAAGAACTCCCACTTAGATAGACATCCCTCGGGTCATCTAAATGATTACGTGATCCAAATCAACTAAACCATGTCCGATCATCATGTGAGATGGAGTAGTTTTCAATGGTGAACATCTCTATGTTCATCATATCTACTATGTGATTCATGTTTGACCTTTCGGTCTCAGTGTTCTGAGGCCATATCTGTATATGCTAGGCTTGTCAAGTTTAACCTGAGTATTTTGCATGTGCAAAACTGTCTTACACCTGTTGTATGTGAACGTAGAGCTTATCACACCTGATCATCACGTGGTGTCTCGGCACGATGAGCTGTAGTAACGGTGCATACTTAGGGAGAACACTTATACCTTGAAATTTACTGAGGGATCATCTTATAATGCTAGCACCGTACTAAGCAAAATAAGATGCATAAAAGATAAACATCACATGCAATCAAAATATGTGACAAGATATGGCCATCATCATCTTGTGCCTTTGATCTCCATCTCCAAAGCACCATCATGATCACTATCGTCACCGGCTTGGCACCTTGATCTCCATCGTAGCGTCGTCGTTGTCTCGCCAACTATTGCTTCTACAACTATTGCTATCGCATAGTGATAAAGTAAAGCAATTACATGGCGATTGCATTTCATACAATAAAGCGACAACCATAAGGCTCCTGCTAGTTGCCGATAACTTCTACAAAACATGATCATCTCATACAATAACTTATATCACATCATGTCTTGACCATATCACATCACAACATGCCCTGCAAAAACAAGTTAGACGTCCTCTACTTTGTTGTTGCAAGTTTTACATGGCTGATATGGGCTTCTAGCAAGAACCGTTCTTACTTACGCATCAAAACCACAATGATTTTTCATCAAGTGTGCTGTTTTAACCTTCAACAAGGATCGGCCGTAGTCAAATTCTATTCAACTAAAGTTTGAGAAACAAACACCCGCCAGCCACATTTATGCAAAACAAGTTGCATGTATGTCGGTGGAACCGGTCTCATCAACATGGCCACTTCATCTAACAATACCGCCGAATGAAAATAAGACATTGGTGGTAAGCAGTATGACTATCATCGCCCACAACTCTTTGTGTGCTACTCGTGCATATCATCTACGCATAGACCTGGCTCGGATGCCATTGTTGGGGAACGTAGCATGCAATTTCAAAAAAGTCCTATGATCATGCAAGATCTATCTAGGAGATGCATAACAACAAGAGGGGGAGTGTGTGTCCACGTACCCTCATAAACCAAAAGAGCAAGCGTTAGGTTAACGCGGTTGATGTAGTTGAACGTCTTCACGATCCAACCAATCTAGTACCGAACGTACGGCACCTCTAAGTTCAACACAGGTTTAGATCGATGACGTCCCTCGAACTCTTGATCCAACAGAGGGTCGAGGGAGAGTTTCATCAGCACGACGTCATGGTGATGGTGATGGTGATGTGATCCGCGCAGGTTCGCCTAAGCACTACGACGCTATGACCGGAGGAGTAAACTGTGGAGGGGGGCACTGCACATGGCTAAGAGAATAACTGTTGTGCTATGGGTGCCCCCTGCCCCCGTATATAAAGGAGGAGGGGAGGAGGCTGGCCACAAGGGGCACGCCATAGGGGGGAAACCGACTAGGACTCCCAATCCTAGTCAGCCCCCCTTTCCTTTCTGTCGGAGGGGAAAAGGGAAGGAGAGGGAGAGGGAAAGAGGAAAGGGGGCCACGCCCCCCTTCCCACTTGTCCAATTCAGACTCCCTTGGGGGGGCACCACCCTTGCGGGCTCCGCTCTCTCTCCCCTATGGCCCATGAAGGCCCGTTACTTCCCCGAGGGAGTTCCAGTAACCCCTTGGTACCCCGATTGATATTTGAAACATCTCGAAACCATTCCGACGTCCGAATACCTTCGTCCAATATATCAATCTTTACCTCTCGACTATTTCGAGACTCCTCGTCGTGTCCGTGATCTTATCCAGGACTCCGAACAATCTTCGGTCACCAAAACACATAACTCATAATACAAATCATCATCGACCATTAAGCGTGCGAACCCTACGGGTTCGAGAACTATGTAGACATGACCGAGACACATCTTCGGTCAATAACCAATAGCGGAACCAGGATGCTCATATCGGGTCCTACATATTCTACGAAGATCTTTATCATTAAAACCGCAATGACAACATATGTTATTCCCTTAGTCATCGGCATGTTACTTTCCCAAGATTCGATTGTCGGTATCATCATACCTAGTTCAATCTCGTTACGGGCAAGTCTCTTTACTCGTTCCGTAATGCATCATCCCACAACTAACTCATTAGTCACATTGCTTGCAAGGCTTATAGTAAATGTGCATTACCGAGAGGGCCCAGAGATACCTCTCCGATACTCGGAGTGACAAATCCTAATCTCGATCTATGCCAACCCAACAAACACCTTCGGAGACACCTATAGAGCATTTTTATAATCACCCAGTTACGTTGTGACGTTTGATAGCACACAAGGTGTTCCTGCGGCATTCGGGAGTTGCATAATCTCATAGTCAGAGGAATATGTATAAGTCATGAAGAAAGTAATAGCAATAAAAATTAACGATCATTATGCTAAGCTAACGGATGGGTCATGTACATCACATCATTCTCTAATGATGTGATCCCGTTCATCAAATGATAACACATGTCTATGGTTAGGAAAGTTAACCATCTTTGATTAATGAGCTAGTCAAGTAGAGGCATACTAGGGACACTTTGTTTTGTCTATGTATTCACACATGTATCAAGTTTCCGGTTAATACAATTCTAGAAAGAATAATAAACATGTCGGGGGTTGGGTGAGACATATGCCAAAGGATGGCTTATCATGGTGGGAGCGAGTAGAACGCCGCCGGTGCTTGGAAGCGGGATTAGGCGTAGACACGAACGCCGGCATACTTTACCCAGGTTCGGGGATCTCCTAAGAGATAATACCCCTAGTCCTGCTCTGCGGGGTCTCCGCATGATCACTAAGGCAAAGTGAGTACAAGGGTGCTCCTCGAACTGTATGCTGGAGGTAGGAGAAGGCAAGGCTAGCTTTCTCCTTCCTATATCTCTGGTCTAGTTCTAATGGGTCCGAACCCATTGCATGGGTGCCCTGGGGGGTTTATATAGGCCTACCCCCCAGGGGTACAAGGGTAATATGAATGGGCGCAGGCCCAGCCGTTAGTCTCTTCGGCCGCCGACTTCTCCACCGACTGCTGGGGCCGCCGATTGGGGGGCCCTGCCGACTGGTCTGGTACGGAGCCGACAGGCTGTACCCGCCGCTTAGGGGTCTTGCCGGCTGCTGATCACTGTAGCCGCACTTCTAATGACGCAGGCTTGGTCGAAGGATCATGGCTACAACACCGCCGTCATGGCGGGCGACTACTGTAGCCACTCCCCGTCTTGTCTGGTTAATGGCGCGTGGGGCCCGTGGGATGAGCAGGCCGACTCCTAGGGGCCGACTCCCATCGGGTCCGATTGGTAGGGCTCTTCGTCGTCTTCTGGACTCTTGCTGACTGGTGGGGCCCATCATCCTTGGGCCGTACAGACAGGCCATCATGGGAGCAGGACTCCACCTACCTGTGATGATGTCAGGGCTGGCATGGCAACAGTGCCACGCCGGGCGAGGCTCCTCGTCGGCATAGCGCACTGTGGCCGTGCCAGCCCCTAGGAAGGGGAGGGGATGGGCTGCACTGTAGCCATCCCCTGTCCCGTCCCCCTCGGTGTGGGTACGGGCTTTCGAAGGGGCCGCAGGCCGACTCCTCGGAGCCGGCTTCTCTGGAAGCCGCCTGGCAGGAGTCGGCTTGTCTTGACCTCGCCTTCTGGACTCGGCCTTCTACGGGCAGCCGGGTATTTCTCCAGATGGCTTCCAGAAGGCGGCTCTTTACCTTGGCATCCTGAGGGGCGCGGTCAGCCCCGATGTCTTGAAAGGTTATGGGCATCGGGTTAGCCTACCCGTGGCCCATTACTCCGACAGTAGTCCCCGAAGCTGGTGAGGCGCCGCGGGCGACTGGTCGAGGAGCCTCAGCGGTTTCCTTTCTCCGAGTGCTTGAGGCGAAGCTTCGTTCGACTTCTGCCGGGCCGACTAGCAGGAGTCGAACTCGCCCAATCTGACTTGTCCAAAATTTTCGAACGCCTCGGCGGGATCCAAGTGGCGTGCTACCTAAGCTTCCGGGCCGCCACCCATTTCGGGCCTGTCATGTGGCGATGAGCGGATGGGCTAGTCTGACCACCCACACGCACGGCGGGACACGCCTACAGGCGGGCCCCACCACTACCACGCCACGGCATGCGAGTGGATCCGCTGCGGCCGGGGTGGACGGTTGAGATTCCCGCGGAGTTACTGCGCGCAGTAACTTTGCGCGATGAACGTGGGGGGCATGGGATAGTGGGCGCGGTAAATCCCACACCCGCCCCTTGGCTTCGCAGCCCACTAGTCTATAAGTAGGGGGAGGAGGGGGAGCGGCAGAGCACGCGCGCCCCTCCTCCTCACTGTTTCCTCCTCTTCTTCCTCTCGCCGCCGCGCCCCAAGCCACACCGAGCGCCATGGTCATCTGTTCCCGATGAGCTCTTCTTCCGCCGCCACGCCCCCCGCAGTGCACTCCGGCACCTGGGACGGTTCGGAGGTCCATGATGATCACATAGATTTCCTCCGCATGACACGATGGCTTCCTGGCAAGGACTTCGTGAGGGTCCGCCTCGCACCAAAGAAGGAAATCTCGCCGGCTCCGGAGGAGGGCGAGCGGGTCGTCTTCCGCTCGCACTGCCTACGCGGCCTTGGCCTTCCGGCGAGCGGCTTCTTCCGCGCCTTTCTCGAATTCTACGGTCTCCAGCCACACCACCTCACCCCAACACAGTGGTGCTGTTGTCCGCCTTCGTCGCCTTGTGCGAAGGCTTCCTCAGTGTTCTCCCCACCATCGAGCTCTGGGGGGAGTTCTTCTACTCCAAGCTCGGTACCCAAGCCGCAGTTGTGCCGGCTCAGTGCGGTGCATTCATCGTCGTGCAGAGGTCGGGGGCCGACAACCCGTTTCCTCCCATCTGGCTGATAAAGTCGGTGAAGATGTGGCAGCCGTCGTACTTCTACATGAAGAGCGTCTTCGCGGAGGGAGACTGGGTCAACCTGCCGGCCTACGTGGCCGGTCCGCCGGCCGGGAGGCAGCCCAACTGGTTGTATTGGGACAGAACGCTGACGCCCGTAGGAGCCGGCGACATCGCATGACTCCGAGTGCTGACACAGTCGGAGGGTCTGACCGGGCTGGATTTGCTGGCCGCCTTCGTGGCGCGCCGAGTGCTCCCACTTCAAAGTCGCCCCCACATGATTTGCCAAATGAGCGGGCATCGGGAGCCGAGTCATCTATGCACCAAGGAGATGCCTCGCGTGGAGGTAGCCCACATGGTGAACTACCTTGTGAACTGCGAGCTCACGGGAGAGTGGCAGTTCGGCAAGGAGTCGTATTCACGTGCCAACCCTCCGCCCATGGTGAGTTGTTTCTTTTCCTTTTTCTTTGACTCCTTTGCCGCCGAGTCCATCTTGTCCAATCTGACCAATCGGCTTTTGTCAGAACCCCCTCCTCCATTCGGCAGCCGGCACCGTGGGGCTGGCCCGCGAATTCCTCCTCGACCAGGCGGAGAGCGACATCGACAACCCCGACTTGGGGGCGGCGGCCTTGGAGGACGATGCCGAGGGAGGAAGCGGCGAAGTGGGCGGCCCGAGGCTCGGGGCAAGTTTCGAGGACTGGCCTGACGATGACGCGGAGGAGGTCGCCCCACGCCACCAGCCAGGAGCCGGCCAGCCCGGCGCGAGCTCTTCTGCTGCGCCGGACACCCAAGGCGGCGCGAAGAAGCGCAGGGCCGCGCCGAGCATGTTTGGCAGCCGACCGAAGAAGCCCAAGGGCCCGGCCGCAGCGACCAAGCGGGATAAGGCGGCCGCAAAGGCCCACCGCTTCCGCAAGGAAGTGAAGAAGCCGCTGCTGGTCTCCGCGTAAGTGCTACCTTTCTTGCGCTTTAATTTTTTCTTTCATTGATCTTGTCTAAGTTTGCTTGCTTGTCGCCCTTGGGTCCAGGGCTCCCCTCTCTCTTGACAAGGTCGCTGCCGCCTCCATCGTGGGGTCGGCGGAGACTTCCGCCACCACTCGACAGATTGACCCTGCCGCCGACCTCCGGGAGGCGACAAAGCGGAACGCACGAGAGGTGTGTGAAGAGCAAGAAGCCGCCCGCCTGAAGAAGGCGGAGGCTGAGAAGGCGGAGGCCGCCGCCAAGAAAAGACTGGCGAAGGCCGAGGCCGCCAATGCAGTGAAGAAGCGAGCTGAAGAAGCCGCGCACCACCAGTCGGCGGTTTTTGTTATTCCTCTGAACTCCGCGCCGCCACCCCCGGAGTTCACGGTGCAGACTGGGGAGGCCGGCTGCGAGAACCCGGTCATGGAGAGGGATGGTGGCGACACCGCATGCCAGACGTGATCGTGCCGCCACCGCCGCCATCCGGGAGCGTGCAAGGCGAGTAGCCAGCGGACCCGCCGGTGCCGCCGATTGAAGAGGAGGTAGTGGCGGGCCTAGTTCTCCAGGTCGGCGCGCCGACGCATCGCCGTCTCGCGAAGGCGGCTTCGGCGCCGTGCCCTCTAGAGACCGGCGCTGTGAGCTCCATGATCCCAGACACCGAGGCGACGAGCGCCACGCCCATTGGGTGGGTGCGGGGAGGCGGGACGGGCCCATTGAACCGGACGCTTCTGGACGTCCAAGCCAAGATCCAAGCCGAGGGCGATGCCATCAAGAACTGCACCAAGGCATATCTGGCATCGCGAGAAGCCATCCGGGTACGTTCCCTTCTTCTTTGTCTTTGTTTTTTGTTCTTCTCGGTGGGTGCGCGCCAGCGCACCCACTGGGTGTAGTCCCCGAGTTTCGGGCCGGCTGCTGAGTAGGTGGCTCGGAACTCTGGTCGGCGAGTTCCAAGTACTAACACTTGTCTGAAATTTTGTCACGGACTACCACAATCTTCGCGTCACCACCTTCAACGCCAATGTCGAGGAGCTGGCCAAGCGGACCGCCGACTTGTCGGAAAGCCGGAGTGAGCCCTCTTCCTTCTATGCGGGGGCGCGTTGGCACACCCGCGGGTTGTAGTCCCCGAGATTCGGGCCGACTGCCGAGCAGTCGGGTCGGATCTCCCCGGCGACTATTGTTTTTTCTGTTGGTGACTCTTTCTTCGCGGGGGCGCGCTGGCGCGCCCTTGGGCTGTAGTCTTCGTGATTCGGGCCCACTGCTGAGCAGTCGGGCCGGATCTCCTCGGCGACTTTTCTTCTTTGTCGGTAACTAACACCTTGTTCTCCTCTTTCTTCTGTAGAGGCCAACGCCGCCCTGCAGCAGCAGCTGGGGATATGGATGCAATCAGTTCGGTTGATGGAATCTACCTCCGTCCTGGTTTATTGGACCCCCTTGTAATTTGTGTTAAATTTTGACCAAAGATTTAACTCACAAAATGTTAGTGTAGGTCAGCAAAAAAAATATTGTTGGATGCGTATTTGAACATAGTGTTCAATTATATAATTTTTTGTGATATGCATAAAAATTTCTTAGTTAAATATTTGGTCAAAATTTGGAACAAATTACAAAGGGGACCAATAAACCACGACGGAGGTAGTACGTCAATCACACACGATTCCCAAAATTGGAACTGTGTGCAATGATGAAAGGATCGAGAAGAGGTGTCTAGAGGGGGGTGAATAGACTCTTAGTAAGAAAAGTTGCAGTTTTTAATTTCTTTAAGTTGAAGTGGAGTTTTGGCACAAGTTTTAACATTCACAATACATATCAAGCAAGCATGATAAGAGTATATGAGCAGCGCGAAGTAAATCATGCAAGTTGCAAGAATGTAAAGGGATGGGATTTGAGTATGCAAATGCAATTGGAGACATGGAGATTTTTGGCGTGGTTCTGATAGGTGGTGCTATCGTAAGTCCATGTTCATGGAGACTTCATCCCACGAAAGGTAATGGTTGCGCGAGTCCACGGAGGGCTCCACCCACGAAGGGTCCATGAAGAAGCAACCTTGTCTATCCCACCATGGCCATCGCCCATGAAGGACTTGCCTCACTAGGGTAGATCTTCACGAAGTAGGCGATCTCCTTGCTCGTACAAACTCCTTGGTTCAACTCCACAATCTTGACGGAGGCTCCCAAGTGACACCTAACCAATCTAGGAGACACCACTCTCCAAAAGGTAATAGATGTGTGTCGATGATGAACTCCTTGCTCTTGTGCTTCAAATGATATTCTCCCCAACACTCAGCTCGCTTACCTTGTGGTCTTGAGCTGGCTTAGGAAGAGATGAACCTGAGTAAACAAGGTTAGATAACACAGATACATCTACTAGACAGAGCAAATAAAAGAAGCCACAAGAGTACCAAGATTGGGATGACATGTAGAGTGTGTGTACCGGGTACTCTATAGGATATAGACATGTCCCCAAAGGATAAAGATATGCAATGAATTCAAGGATTTCCTTCCCTAGCAGTCTTTCTCCCCCTGAATCTTGTATTGGATAATGGGAGAACATAGGGAAACAAAATGAGAGCAAAACAGATCATGAACATAAACATAACATAGACATGTCTTTACCCTCTTAAAGACTTGTGACTTCTCTCCTCTTGAACACCAAGCATCTGGGGCCTTCTTTCTCCCTTTTTTCTCTCTCCCCCTTCGAAGAGAATAAGCTTTCATGTGATCTCTCTCTCCCCTTTGACATCAATTTCCAAGAAGGGATCTTCTAGAGTGTGAGTCAAAATAGGTTTGGTCCTTGAGTCTCAGAACAAAGTAGCATATAGATTGTGATGCTGGTAGAGGACAAGAATCATCGAGTGGAGCTGGAACAAAAGTGCAAGAATAAGTGGCAAATTGTTTAAACTCTATAGTGAAATCGGTGATACCAAGTTATATTTTTCGGTTGCACCAAAATGGTTCGGCTTGACCGAAAGAGACGAATCGGTATGACCAAGTTCCAGACAGAGAGAACATTTGTCACCTCAGCTCACTAGGCAAATAGGATCTCACAAAGAATTGCAAGGAATTAACTAAAGTATTTGCAATGAATTGGATGCAAAAAATGTAGAACTAAACAAATAAAAGAAAATCTAGATGAAAAGGGAATAAATATGCAAAGGATAAATGCAAAAATTAAAGGAAACACTAGAGAACTTCATCTAGAATTGGGCGGTGACAAAGTAACCTATGTTAGAGTATATTGACTAAGGAGTTAAGTGAGAACACTTGATCATAAGTCATATTCATCGTTTGAGATCAAAATGGGGTTACCATTTTTCGTTTAAGCATTTCATGTATTCACATCTTGTTGAGTTGCTTTGACCTATGACTTGAGCTAAAGCTTCTCTAAGATGGAATGGCATACCTTGGGTGGTGTTGTTGATCTTGATCATGTAGTTGAACTTGCGTGGGGTGCTCAAGGTTGATGTAGCGCACGAATGGTTGGGAGCACCACTTGGAGTTGAGTTCATCTACCTACATGGGTTACTCTTGCAAGGAAGAGCACTTGTGTATCCAAAATGACAATCATGAAATTTGATACCAAATGAAATTTGATGTATAGAATTTGTCAAAGGATATGTTGAAGGGCTTCATGCTTCCGAGTCTTCAACCACCATTGTATATAGACTTGGTGATGTATAGATTGCTCAAGATGTGAGTGAGTTGCAATCTCATAGATTTAGATTTATCCAAGTACCTACAAGGGTTAGATAGCATGAAAGGGTGCAAATATATCCAAGACATATGATAATCACCATAAGAGAAGAAGTCAAGGATTAGTCAACGGCTTATGCCTTGCATGTATCCAAATGGAGTTCCTAATCCAAGTTAGAAGCATCAATGATGTTAAATTAACCTCTCAAACGTCAAAAGACTTTCTCATCAAGCGGTTTGGTGAATATATCCGCCAATTGCTTATCGGTACGAACATGTTTAAGATCAATGTCCCCTTTAGCAACATGATCTCGAATGAAATGATGACGAACTTCAATATGCTTAGTTCGAGAATGTTGCACGGGATTGTGAGAAATCTTAATAGCACTCTCATTGCCACAAAGCAATGGAACATGTTTCACATTGATCCCATAATCTTTAAGAGTTTGGGTCATCCAAAGTAATTGAGCACAACATGAACCGACGGCAATGTATTCCGCTTCAGCAGTGGATAAGGATACCGAGTTTTGTTTCTTGGAGGACCAAGACACAAGTGATCTACCAATAAATTGACAAGTACCCGAAGTGGACTTTCTATGAACCTTGTCTCCGGCATAGTTCGAGTCGGAATAGCCAACAAGATCAAAAGAGGACCTCTTAGGATACCAAATGCCAAAAAATGGTGTCTGTACTAAGTATCTCACTATACATTTCACAGCCTTGAGATGACATTCTTTGGGGCTGCTTGATATCGTGCAGACATGCACACACTTAGCATAATATCGGGATGGGAGGCACATAGATATAATAACGAACCAATCATAGAGCGATAAACCTTTTGGTCAACCGGTTTGCCATCCTTGGTCAAATCCAGATGTCCACTAGTTGGCATGGGAGTTTTCATACCTTTGATTTCTTACATGTTGAACTTCTTGAATAAGTCCTTGGTGTATTTTGTTTAAGAACCAAAGGTGTCTTCCTTAGTTTGCTTGATATGAAAACTAAGAAAGAACTAGAGTTCACTCATCATAGACATCTCAAACTTCTTCGACATTAGCTTCCCAAACTTTTCACTAAAACAAGGGTTAGTCGAACCAAATATGATATCATCAACATAAATTTGGCATACAAATAATTCACCATTAACCCTTTTAGTAAAAAGAGTAGAATCTATTTTTCTAATCTCAAAGCCTTTCTCAATAAGGAACTTGGTCAAGCATTTATATGTAATACCCCGGATATGATTTTCCCAATATGTACTTCAACTCTTGCCGTTTCCGGCGTTAAGTTATTTTATTTTCTCAGGTTCGGGTTTTTGTCTCCATGTGTTGTTATCGTTGTCATACATCTCATATCATGTCATCATGTGCATTGCATTTGCATACGTGTTCATCTCATGCATTCGAGCATTTTCCCCGTTGTCCGTTTTGCATTCCGGCGCTCCGTTCTCCTCCGGTGGTCATTTCTACCTTTCTTTCGTGTGTGGGGATTAAACATTTCCGGATTGGACAGAGACTTGCCAAGCGGCCTTGGTTTGTTACCGGTGGACCGTCTGTCAAGTTTCGTACCATTTGGACTTCGTTTGATACTACAACGGTTAACCAAGGGACCGAAAAGGCCTCGTGTGTGTTGCGGCCCAACACCCCTCCAAGTTGGCCCAAAACCCACCAAAACCTTCTCCATCATCTAGAGCATTCGATCACGATCGCGTGGCCGAAAACCACACCTCATTTGGACACTCCTAGCTCCCTCTACCTCTATATATAGACCCCCTCCTCAAAATTCCCGGATCTCCTCTCTCCCTAACCCTAAAAATCAGCTCCGCCGCCATCGGACACGTCCGGCCGCAACCGGACGCGTCCGCCCGCTCCGCCGGACCTATCAGCAATCGACACGTGGCGCGCGGGAGCCCCACTTCGTCGCGCCGCCGCCCGGCCCGCTCGGCCCGCGGGAGGCCCCCGCGGCCC
>NC_057806.1:274589377-274598434 GCF_018294505.1 Triticum aestivum
CTCCGCTCCTCCCACGCCGGCGATCGACGCTGTTCGCGCTCGCCACCGCGCCGACGTCGCCTCCTCACCGCCCCGGCTTCCTCTTCCTCCGGCCAGCCAAGCTCCGGCTCCCTCCGACGAACAGGGCAACTCCGGCGAGATCCGCTGCTACAGTACCCGCCAGATCCACCGCTACAGTGCCCCGAACCCTAGATCTGGGTTGACTTCTCCCCCCTCTCTCAGTATTTTTTTGCATACTTTGACGCATCTTAACTTCCTCATCGTAGCTCCGATTCGTGCGTGTAGCATATCAAAATGTTCGTCTCAGAGAGCACATCATTTCATCTCATTGTATCATTTTCAGTTGAGTTCATCTTGATGCCCGAAAAGCTGGTAGAAGAATGCTATTTGACATAATTGTCAGATATGCTGCTCCAATTAGATATTTGTCATTTTTGCCATGATTAATGTGTGCCTGATATGCCCTGAGCTCTTCATGTGTTTTGTTATATGTTTTTCCATCTTTCCAGAAGTGCAACCCATGTATTTTTGTGATGTGTGTGTTGACTAGCAGAAGCTTGCAAAGTGGTGCATTCGTTAATGCTGATTTCAGGGACTTAGCATTTCCACCAAGTCCTTGATCTGTTTATCTCATTATGCCATATCTTCATGTTGTTTCCTAGTGATCCGTGCCTCTTTTGAGGATGATCAGTAAGGATGTTTTGTTAATCTTGTAATGCTCTATGCATCCATGTCTTTGTTGGCAATTATGGAGCAACCTAGATTGAGTCAATCGAGCTCTACTTTTGTCATTTCGTGAATCTGGGTAGATTGTCTACTTGTTAGCGATTTTGCCGAGGATGTTGTAGTTGATCCGTGCATGCTATGTTATTGTTCTTGCCATGTATAGCTTGCATTTTTTGTATTCTTGATGGGTGTATGCTTATATTGTCATGACATGCTCTGTAGGGAGTGCATCGAGCTCGTAAACATGCCTACTTGATATCTGTTTCAGCATGCTCCAGTTTTCACTAAGTCTGAGAACTGATTATGTTTTTGCCATGTTCATATGCTTGCAAATGTATTTTATGATACCTTTTGGCTCAAGGTCACTAAGGGACTTTTGTTAAGCTCTTTGAGTAGCTCCATGCCATGCTTTACTTTTCCATGTTCCGGTCCTGTAGCATATTGTTTTCATACTCCAAAGAGTGCTATCTGATCTGAAATTCCAGACAAGTGTTAATTTCACTAAGTCTGAAATCTCTTTACCAAATGCATTTTTGCCATGCTTGTTTGAACCTGTTAATGGATGAATTGGCAATAGATCAGTGCTAGTCTTTTGTTAAGCATCTTGAATGGATCCCTGCCATGTATTTTGATGCCTTGTTTGGGTGCTGTAGCATGTTCATCTTGTCGCATTTAGATGGCTACTTACTGTAAATCGCAGAACATGGCCATATTTAAATTGCTTGCCATTCCCAAACCGTAACTCCGATTCCGGCGTTCTTTATATCGTTTTCAAGTGATTTCATGTCATCTTTCCAGTCGCACACTTGGATTTCCAAGTTGAGTCCAAGTTCATTCATTCCTTGTCAAATCTTGCATATGCATCCCATATTGCATCCCGCATAGCATACCATCCTTGCATCATGTTGTTTGAGCTTGCACCTGGTTGATTGTGTCCTTGTTGCTTGTTTGTCTTGTTTGGGTAGAGCCGGGAGACAAGTTCGCTAACGAGGAGCCCGTTGAGTTTGATTTCAAGGATCCAGTCAACTCTGACAACTTTGTAGGAAAGATGATCATACCCTCGAAATCACTACTATCTTTGCTTTGCTAGATGCTCGCTCTTTTGCTATGCCTATGCTACGATGCCTACCACTTGCTTTCATGCCTCCCAAATTGCCATATCAAACCTCTAACCCACCATGTCCTAGCAAACAGTTGATTGGCTATGTTACCGCTTTGCTCAGCCCCTATCTGAGTGTGCCCTAAGAACAAGATATGTGCAGCTCCTATCGGGATTTGTCGGCACATTCGGGCGGTGTTGCTGGATTTGTTTTAACCTGTCGAAGTGTCTTGAAGAACCAAGACACCGAGTCTGATCGGAACGTCTCGGGAGGAGGTCTATTCCTTCGTTGACCGTGAGAGCTTATCATGGGCTAAGTTGGGACTCCCCTGCAAGGATTTGAACTTTCGAAAGTCGTGCCTGCGGTTATGGGCAGATGGAAATTGTTAATGTCCGGTTGTAGATAACTTGAACCTTAACTTAATTAAAATGAACCAACAGTGTGAGTTACCGTGATGGTCTCTTCTTGGCGGAGTCCGAGAAGTGAACACGGTGTTGGAGTAATGCTTGCGCAGGTTGCTCTCTAGTTTCATGCTCGCGCTTTGCCTCCTCTTCTCTCTCTCTCTTTGCAAACAGGATATCCACCATATATGCTAGTCGCTTGCTGCAGCTCCACATATTTTCCTTGCCTTACCCATTAAGCTTAAATAGTCTTGATCGCGAGGGTGCGAGATTGCTGAGTCCCTGTGGCTCACAGATTACTTCCAAACCAGATGTAGGGCCTGATAATTCCGCTCCAGATGACGCGCTTAAGCTCAAGTGGGAGTTCGACGAGGACTCACGCCGATACTACGTGTCTTTCCCTGATGATCAGTAGTGGTGCCCAGTTGGGGTGATCGGGACCGTGTCGCATGTTGGGTTATCTTCTATTTTGGCGCCGTAGTAGGGCCATGAGTGTTTGAATGTTGTAATGCTATTTATGTACTTGGTTGACGTGGCGAGTGTAAGACAACTATGTATCTCCCCTTTATTATTTATATTACACGGGATGTTGTGAAGATTTCTAACTTGCGACATTGCTTTCAATGCGGTTATGTCTCTAAGTCGTGCCTCGACACGCGGGAGCTATAGCCGCATCGAGGGCGTTACAAGTTGGTAATCAGAGCCTTCCCCGACCTTAGGAGCCCCCATTGCTTGATCGTTTTAGCAACCGTTGTTGAGTCTAGTAAAATGTTTTGTGTCATTTAGGAATTATATATTGGCGAGTTTAGGAATTCTTTTTTTTACTCCCCAGTCTCCTCATCGCTCTGGTAAGGCATCCTGACGTAGAGTTTTGACTCTTCTCTTCTCAAATTTCACTAAAAAAATTTAGGATCACGCGGGTATCTTGGAATCGTTCCGATGGTTTTGTGACGAGAACATTGTTCTTGGTGCCTCCTGTCTTTAGGGGTTGTGGCAGTGTCCTGGGGAGTTGAGCTCCGAGGTGTTGTCGTCACAATTTTATCGTTGCAGTTCTGGAATACCTGAGTTTAGTACGCCGACATTGAAAATCTCTTTTATGCAGTTCGTTGGTGAGATAACCTCGACGCCACCCAGTACTGGGGCGGGAGTTTGGGAGTATCGCCATAACTTGTATAACGGATGCTTTTTGAAGGTTGAGGTAGATGGTTTCTGAAGTTTTTCTCGGTTATGTGTTGAAGGATGGATACAGCTGGATGTAGGATTTGCTAGATTTGGGTGAGATATTATGCTTCCCCTGTATCCCCAACACCTGATTGCATAACCGGAAAGGTTCGGGAGCTTCATAGGTGGGAATTCTTGTAGCTCTAGTTCTTCTTCCACGGATAATTGGTTTGAGATTGGGATTTCTTACCGAGTATTCGTTCTTGATTCGTACCTTGTTGATTTATTTCTCTACCTAAATTCTAAGTGGCTTCTCAATTTATGGATATGTGACCATTTCAAGAGGAATGCATTCGTTCATTTTGTTCGGATGTGAAGACTATATGCTGCAATTTTCATTCCATTGGATTCAGCTTCAATATTTGTCTATCAATGTGCTAATGGTTGTCACCCTCTTCAGGATGGCTCCTGCTAAGAGCACCAATCGGAATCAGAATCAAGATCCGCCACCACCTCCTCCTCCTCCGGAGGCATGGCAAGCTGTGATGGCTGCAACCAATGCAAACACACAGTTGATCATGCAAATTCTTCAAGAGCGCAATCAAGTGAACCAAGGCAACCAAGGCAACAATCAGAATCACTTTGCTACACTCAACCAGTTCCTTGCTAACGGGCCAAAGACTTTCAACAATTGTGTTGAGGCAACCGATGTTGACGATTGGCTTGTGGATCTGTGCAAGCATTTCGAGTGCAGTAACGTCAGGCCTGAGGACTTCGTCAAGTTCACTTCCTTCCAACTCAAAGACCAAGCTGCAGAATGGTTCCAGCAGTACAAGGATTCCAGAGGGGGACGTGTGATTACTTGGGATGAATTTTGTCAAGATTTCAGAGCTCACCATATCCCTCAGAGCGTGGTTGAAAGCAAGCGTGAGGAATTCCGCAACCTGAAGCAAGGCTCTTTGTCTGTCTATGACTACAACAAGTTGTTTCAGAAGCTCGCCCGCTTTGCTAAGCAGGACGTCCCTGATGAGAAGAGCATGATATACTAGTTCAGGGGTGGTCTCAGGGAAGAAATTCAGCTAGCACTTGTTCTCTTTGAGCCCTTGAGGTAGGATGAGTTCTACAACACGGCATTGAAGCAAGAGGCTGCTCAACTGAGGTGTGATGCTTCCAAGAAGTGAGTCAGAGATGCTACTCCTTCTTCCTCTACTCAAGTGGACAAGCAGCAGAAGTATTGGCTTCCTCCTCCTCCGTTTCGTCAACCGTATCAGCAGAGGAGCAAAGGTGGCAGTGGATCTTCCCACCCACCCAACCCTGGCTTTCAGAACAAGACTTCGTCTCAAGCTCCAAGATCGAGTGCTCCGTACCACCATCCGCTTTCAGAGGTCACGTGCAACAAGTGCCAACAGAAGGGTCACTATGCCAACAAGTGCTTCAACCAGAGGCGTCTTCCTCCTCATCCTCCTGTGAGATCGGCAAGTACAGTTGTGGTCAAGCATAACCCCAAGCACGCCAAGGTCAACTTGATGAATGCAGCTCAGGCAGAGGACTCGTCAGATGTCATCATGGGTAACCTTCCTGTTAACGATATTCCCGCAAGAGTTCTTTTTGACACTCGTGCATCGCATTGTTTCATGTCAAAGCCATTTTTTACCAAGCATGAGTTCGTTTCTTCTCATTTGGGTAAACAAATGGATATCGTTTCTCCTGGCAAACGTTTGAGTGCAAGTCTGGAGGTGCCAGATGTTACTATCACCTTGGGCGACTACAAGTTTCTTTCTTCCCCAATGGTTCTTGGTAACTCAGATATTGATCTTATTCTCGGAATGGATTGGCTTTCTAAGCACAAGGCGCATCTTGATTGTGCAGCCAGGCAGATTCAATTGACTCATTTGTCTGAGGATGTAATTGTCTTTGCCGCTCATGATGATACCATCTGTCTGTTTTCTCTCAATGAGAAGGGTGAACTGGATGCTATCTCGCAAATTCCAGTCGTTTGCGAATATCAAGATGTCTTTCCAGAAGAGCTTCTAGGAATGCCCCGCACCGGCCAGTTGAATTCGTCATCGATCTTGAGCCTGGCACGGAACCAGTGTGCAAGCGTCCTTACAAGCTCGGACTTGAAGAGTTGAAGGAGCTGAAGAAGCAACTCGATATTCAAGAGAATGCGTCTCATCTGGCCTAGTTCTTCTCCGTGGGCTTGTGGTGTTCTTTTTTTGAAGAAGAAGGATGGAACGGACCGACTTTGTGTTGATTACCGTCCATTGAACAAGAAGACCATCAAGAAAAAAATACCCACTTCCTAACATCAACGAGTTGTTCGAACAACTCAAAGGTGCCCAAGTATTCTCCAAGCTTGATCTCCGTATGGGTTATCATCAGATTCGAATCCGTGAGCAAGATATTCCCAAGACGGCTTTCAGGACAAGCTATGGGTCATATGAATACACTGTCATGTCTTTTGGCCTCGTCAACGCTCCTCCGACTTTCTCTCGCATGATAAACTTCATCTTCAACGCCTACACCAATGACTTCGTTTTGGTCTATCTCTACGACATTCTGGTTTTCTCGAAGAACAAGGAAGATCATGCCAAGCACTTGCATTTGGTACTCGATAAGCTCAGCGAACACCAGTTCTACGCCAAGTTCTCCAAGTGCGAATTTTGGCTCGATGAGGTTCTTTATCTTGGTCATATCATCTCTGCCAAGGGCATTGCAGTGAATCCTGAGAAGGTGTCTGCAATTGTGAATTGGGAACCTCCTCAGAACGTGAAGCAACTCTGTAGCTTCCTCGGTATCGCAAGCTATTGTCGAAGATTCGTTGAAAACTTTTCTAAGATTGCGAAGCCTCTCTCAAATCTTCTCCAGAAGCACGTCAAGTACGTTTGGTCTCCGGAGTGTGACATTGCTTTCAACACTTTGAAAGAGAAATTGGTCACTACTCCAGTTCTGACTTCACCCGATGAATCCAAACCGTACGAGGTCTTTTGTGATGCCTCTCTCCAAGGTCTCGGTGTAGTATTGATGCAAGAGAAGAAAGTTGTGGCTTATACTTCTCGCCAGTTGAAGCCCAATGAGAAGAACTACCCCACTCATGACCTCGAGTTGGCGGCAGTTGTGCATGCTCTTTTGACTTGGAGACATCTCTTATTGGGAAGAAAAGTGGACATCTTCACTGACCACAAGAGTCTCAAGTACATCTTCACTCAGCCTAATCTCAACCTCAGGAAAACTCGATGGGTCGAAATGATTCAAGAGTATAATCCGAGTATCGAGTATACTCCAGGCAAGGCAAATGTGATTGCTGATGCATTGAGCAGGAAGGCTTACTGCAACAGCCTTATTCTCAAGCCTTATCAACCCGAGCTTTGCGAAGCTTTCCGCAAACTTAATCTGCAAGTTGTTCCTCAAGGTTTCCTCGCAAACCTTCAAGTCTCTCCTACCTTGGAAGACCAGATTCGCCAAGCCCAGCTTCTTGATGCTATGGTGAAGAAGGTGAAGATTGGTATTGCAAAGAGTCAGTCCAAGTACAAGTGCTACCGACTTGATGACAAGGACACTCTCTTCTTCGAGGATCGAATTGTTGTGCCCAAAGGTGAACTTCGTAAGGTGATCATGAACGAGGCTCACAACTCTCTCCTCTCCATCCACCCTGGTAGTACGAAGATGTATCAGGACCTCAAGCAAGCTTATTGGTTGATTCGAATGAAGCGCGAGATCGCTCAATTCGTGAACGAGTGTGATGTCTGCAGAAGAGTGAAGGCAGAACACCAAAGGCCAGCAGGTCTCCTCCAACCTCTTGCCATTCCAGAATGGAAGTTTGACCACATTGAAATGGACTTCGTGACTGGGTTTCCAAAGTCCAAGCGTGGCAATGATGCTATATTTGTTGTCATCGACAAGCTCACCAAAGTGGCTCACTTTCTGCCTATCAAAGAGTCGATCACTGTAGCTCAATTGGCGGAACTCTATACCTCTCGCATTGTCTCTCTGCACGGTATTCCTCAAGTGATATCTTCAGACCGTGGCAGCATCTTTACCTCCAAGTTTTGGGATTCTTTTCAGAAGGCCATGGGCACCAACATCCGCTTCAGCACAGCTTTCCATCCTCAAACTAGCGGTCAAGTTGAGCGTGTCAACCAGATTCTTGAAGATATGCTCAGGGCTTGTGTGATCTCCTTCGGCATGAAGTGGGAGGATTGTCTTCCTTATGCTGAATTCTCCTACAACAACAGTTTTCAAGCAAGTTCGGGCAAGGCCCCATTTGAAATCCTATATGGCAAGAAGTGCTCTACCCCTCTCAACTGGTCTGAAACCGATGAATGTCGGCTTCTCGGAAATGACTTAATCACAGAGGCAGAGGAAATGTGCAAAGTCATTCGAGATAACCTCAAAGCAGCCCAATCCCGCCAGAAGAGCTACTATGATAGTAAGCACCGTGATTTGGCTTTCGAGATCGGAGATCATGTTTACCTCCGCGTCTCTCCTATGAAAGGTACTCGTCGCTTCGGTATCAAAGGGAAGCTTGCCCCTAGATACGTGGGACCTTTCAAGATCATCAGCGAGAGAGGCGATCTCGCCTATCAACTCGAGCTTCCTTCAAACTTTGCAAATGTTCATGACGTGTTCCATGTCTCTCAGCTCCGAAAGTGCTTCAAGACTCTTGACCGCATCGTCAACTTCGAGGACATTGAGCTCCAAGAAGATCTCTCTTATCGTGAGCACTCCATTGCTATTCTTGAAGAGACTGAACGCAAGACTCGCAACAAGTCAATCAAATTCCTCAAATTCAAGTGGTCACACCATTCCGACCGTGAAGCTACCTTGGAACACGAGGATCACCTCCGTTCTGAGTACCCGGCGTTCTTTCAGTCCTAGATCTCGGGACGAGATTCTTTCGTAGTGGTGGAATATTGTAACACCCCGAATATGATTTTCCCAATATGTACTTCAACTCTTGCCGTTTCCAGCGTTAAGTTATTTTATTTTCTCGGGTTCGGGTTTTTGTCTCCATGTGTTGTTATCGTTGTCATACATCACATATCATGTCATCATGTGCATTGCATTTGCATACGTGTTCATCTCATGCATTCGAGCATTTTCCCCGTTGTCCATTTTGCATTCCGGCGCTCCGTTCTCCTCCGGTGGTCATTTCTACCTTTCTTTCGTGTGTGGGGATTAAACATTTCCGGATTGGACAGAGACTTGCCAAGCGGCCTTGGTTTGTTACCGGTGGACCGTCTGTCAAGTTTCGTACCATTTGGACTTCGTTTGATACTCCAACGGTTAACCGAGGGACCGAAAAGGCCTCGTGTGTGTTGCGGCCCAACACCCCTCCAAGTTGGCCCAAAACCCACCAAAACCATCACCATCATCTAGAGCGTTCGATCACGACCGCGTGCCCGAAAACCGCACCTCATTTGGACACTCCTAGCTCCCTCTACCTCTATATATAGACCCCCTCCTCGAAATTCCCGGATCTCCTCTCTCCCTAACGCTAAAAATCAGATCCGCCGCCATCGAACACGTCCGGCCGCAACCGGACGCGTCCGCCTGCTCCGCCGGACCTATCAGCGATCGACACGTGGCGCACGGGAGCCCCACTTCGTCGCGCCGCCGCCCGGCCCACTCGGCCCGCAGGAGGCCCCCGCGGCCCATCCGCCTTCGCC
>NC_057806.1:274598860-274631948 GCF_018294505.1 Triticum aestivum
GCCGCCGCCCGCAGAGACGCGCGCCCGAGGCCGCGCCGCGCCAATGAGCTGCCTCCTCGCCGCCGCCTTCTTCCGCGCCGGCCGGCGACCTCGTCGCCCGAGCCTGCCGGCATTGCTCCGCTCCTCCCACGCCGGCGATCGACGCTGTCCACGCCCGCCACCGCGCCGACGTCGCCTCCTCACCGCCCCGGCTTCCTCTTCCTCCGGCCGGCCAAGCTCCGGCGCCCTCCGGCGAACAGGGCAACTCCGGCGAGATCCGCTGCTATAGTACCCGCCAGATCCACCGCTACAGTGCCCCGAACCCTAGATCTGGGTTGACTTCTACCCCCTCTCTCAGTATTTTTTGCATACTTTGACGCATCTTAACTTCCTCATCGTGGCTCCAATTCGTGCGTGTAGCATATCAAGATGTTCGTCTCAGAGAGCACATCATTTCATCTCATTGTATCATTTTCAGTTGAGTTCATCTTGATGCCCGAAAAGCTGGTAGAAGAATGCTATTTGAGATAATTGTCAGATCTGCTGCTCCAATTAGATATTTGTCATTTTTGCCATGATTAATGTGTGCCTGATATGCCCCTGAGCTCTTCATGTGTTTTGTTATATGTTTTTCCATCTTTCCAGAAGTGCAACCCATGTATTTTTGTGATGTGTGTGGTGACTAGCAGATGCTTGCAAAGTGGTGCATTCGTTAATGTTGATTTCAGGGACTTAGCATTTCCACTAAGTCCTTGATCTGTTTATCTCATTATGCCATATCTTCATGTTGTTTCCTAGTGATCCGTGCCTCTTTTGAGGATGATCAGTAAGGATGTTTTGTTAATCTTGTAATGCTCTATGCATCCATGTCTTTTGTTGGCAATTATGGAGCACCCTAGCTTGAGTCAATCGAGCTCTACTTTTGTCATTTCGTGAATCTGGGCAGATTGTCTACTTGTTAGCGATTTTGCCGAGGATGTTGTAGTTGATCCATGCATGCTATGTTATTGTTCTTGCCATGTATAGCTTGCATTTTGTGTATTCTTGATGGGTGTATGCTTAGATTGTCATGACATGCTCTGTAGGGAGTGCATCGAGCTCGTAAACATGCCTACTTGATATCTGTTTCAGCATGCTCCAGTTTTCACTAAGTCTGAGAACTGATTATGTTTTTGCCATGTTCACATGCTTGCAAATGTATTTTATGATCCCTTTTGGCTCAAGGTCACTAAGGGACTTTTGTTAAGATCTTTGAGTAGCTCCATGCCTTGCTTTACTTTTCCATGTTCAGGTCCTGTAGCATATTGTTTTCATGCTCCAAAGAGTGCTATCTGATCTGAAATTCCAGACAAGTGTTAATTTTACTAAGTCTGAAATCTGTTTACCAAATGCATTTTTGCCATGCTTGTTTGAACCTGTTAATAGATGAATTGGCCGTAGCTCAGTGCTAGTATTTTGTTAAGCATCTTGAATGGATCCCTGCCATGTATTTTGATGCCATGTTTGGGTGCTGTAGCATGTTCATCTTGTCGCATTTAGATGGCTACTTGCTGTAAATCGCAGAACGTGGCCATATTTAAATTGCTTGCCATTCCCAAACCGTAACTCCAATTCCGGCGTTCTTTATATCGTTTTCAAGCGATTTCATATCATCTTTCCAGTGGCACACTTGGATTTCCAAGTTGAGGCCAGGTTCATTCATTCCTTGTCAAATCTTGCATATGCATCCCATATTGCATCCCGCATAGCATACCATCCTTGCATCATGTTGTTTGAGCTTGCACGTGGTTGATTGTGTCCTTGTTGCTTGTTTGTCTTGTTTGGGTAGAGCCGGGAGATGAGTTCGCTAACGAGGAGCCCGTTGAGTTTGCTTTCGAGGATCCAGTCAACTCTGACAACTTTGCAGGAAAGATGATCATACCCTCGAAATCACTACTATCTTTGCTTTTCTAGATGCTCGCTCTTTTGCTATGCCTATGCTACGATGCCTACCACTTGCTTTCATGCCTCCCAAATTGCCATGTCAAACCTCTAACCCACCATGTCCTAGCAAACAGTTGATTGGCTATGTTACCGCTTTGCTCAGCCCCTCTTATAGCGTTGGTAGTTGCAGGTGAAGATTGGAGACCGTTCCTTGTTGGAACATTATTTACTTGTTGGGATATCATTATATTGCCTTGTTATCTTAATGCATCTATATACTTGGTAAAGGGTGGAAGGCTCGGCCTCTCGCCTAGTGTTTTGTTCCACTCTTGCCGCCCTAGTTTCCGTCATATCGGTGTTATGTTCCCAGATTTTTGCGTTCCTTACGCGGTTGGGTTATAGTGGGAAGCCCTTGATAGTTCGTCTTGATTAAAGATTTTCCAGGAATGCCCAACCTTGGTTTTACCATTTTCCACCTAGCCTCTTTTTCCCTTGGGTTTCCGGAGCCCGAGGGTCATCTTATTTAAACCCCCCCCCCCGGGCCAGTGCTCCTCTAAGTGTTGGTCCGAACCAGGCAGCCTGCGGGGCCACCTCGGGGAAACTCGAGGGTTGGTTTTACTCGTAGCTTGACCTATCTGAGTGTGCCCTGAGAACGAGATATGTGCAGCTCCTATCGGGATTTGTCGGCACATTCGGGCGGTGTTGCTGGATTTGTTTTAACCTGTCGAAGTGTCTTGAAGAACCAAGACACCGAGTCTGATCGGAATGTCTCGGGAGGAGGTCTATTCCTTCGTTGACCATGAGAGCTTGTCATGGGCTAAGTTGGGACTCCCCTGTAGGGATTTGAACTTTTGAAAGCCGTGCCCGCGGTTATGGGCAGATGGGAATTTGTTAATGTCCGGTTGTAGATAACTTGAACCTTAACTTAATTAAAATGAACCAACAGTGTGAGTTACCATGATGGTCTCTTCTCGGCGGAGTCCGGGAAGTGAACCCGGTGTTGGAGTAATGCTTGCGCAGGTTGCTCTCTAGTTTCACGCTCGCGCTTTGCCTCCTCTTCTCGCTCTCTCTTTGCGAACAGGATAGCCACCATATATGCTAGTCGCTTGCTGCAGCTCCACATATTTTCCTTGCCTTACCCATTAAGCTTAAATAGTCTTGATCGCGAGGGTGCGAGATTGTTGAGTCCCTGTGGCTCACAGATTACTTCCAAACCAGATGCAGGGCCTGATGATTCCGCTCCAGATGACGCGCTTGAGCTCAAGTGGAGTTCGACGAGGACTCATGCCGATACTACGTGTCTTTCCCTGATGATCAGTAGTGGTGCCCAGTTGGGGTGATCGGGACCGTGTCGCATGTTGGGTTATCTTTTATTTTGGCGCCGTAGTTGGGCCATGAGTGTTTGAATGTTGTAATGCTATTTATGTACTTGGTTGACATGGCGAGTGTAAGCCAACTATGTATCTCCCCTTTATTATTTATATTACACGGATTTCCTAACTTGCGACATTGCTTTCAATGTGGTTATGTCTCTAAGTCGTGCCTCAACACGTGGGAGCTATAGCCGCATCGAGGGCGTTACATTATACCATGCTCTAGGAGCTTGTTTAAGACCATAAAGAGCTTTGTGAAGTTTGTAAACGTGATCGGGTTTCTTAGGATTGACAAAGCCGTGAGGTTGTTTAACATAAACTTCCTCCTCAATTTCACCATTTAGAAAAGCACTTTTAATGTCAATTGGGTATAAAGTGATATCATGGTGATTAGCATAGGCAAGTAAGATGCGGATGGACTCAAGTCTAGCAACAGGGGCATATGTCTCACCATAGGCCATACCTTCGACTTGAGTGTAGCCTTGTGCGATGAGACGATCTTTGTAGCGCACGACTTGACCATCTTCGTCTTGCTTGTTGTGAAACACCCATTTGGTACCAATGATGTTGTGGTTGTTGTCGGGCTTCTCGACCAATGTCCATACTTGATTTCTCTTGAAGTTGTGTAGCTCTTCATGCATGGCGTTTATCCAATCCGGATCTTCCAATGCTTCTTCAACCTTCATAGGTTCAATGCTAGATATGAATGAATAATGTTCACAAAAGTTAGCCAAACGAGTTTTAGAGCGAGTGATTCTCCTGGTTTGAATCTCATTGAAGATTTGTTCGATGAGAAGGTCTCTTGAGACTCTTGCTCGAACTCGTGAAAGCTTTTGCTTGGGTCGGGGTGGAACATCTTCTTCATCATATTGTCCTTCTTCTTGGCCTTCTTCATTATTGGCGTTGCTGTTCTCTTGTCTTGGTGGAGAAGGAGGTTGATGAGGTTCATCTTGGTGTACTTCCTCATTTTCTTCATCTTGGTGCATTCTACTTGTGGATGCTTCTGTATCAACTCTTGGTTCACCTTGTCGTGAGGTAGAAGCTTCCACTTGGACGGACGAGGTACTCTCCTTTACCTCCGTTGGACGAATATTGCCAATAGACAAGACTTGGATTGCTTCTGAAGGATCCTTATGTCCTACATCAATTGGCAATTGCTCTACTTGCGAGCCATTAGATTCATCAAACTTCACATCTACCATCTCTTCAACCTTTCGGGTGAAATTGTTGTAGACACGGTAAGTGTGAGAGTTTGAGCCATAACCAAGTAGGAAACCTTCATGAGATTTAAGAGCAAATTTAGAATGATGATGCTTATCAAGAATGTAGCACTTTGAGCCGAATACTCGAAAGTATCCACCTTGGGGTTTGTTACCGGTGAGAAGCTCGTATGCCGTCTTGCCGAGTAGCTGGTGACGATACAAGCGGTTTGTTGCATGACAAGCTGTCTCAACCGCTTCCGCCCAAAAGTGTTTTGGAGTCTTGTACTCATCAAGCATCATTCTCACCATCTCAATAAGAGTTCGGTTCTTTCTCTCAACAACTCCATTTTGTTGAGGCGTGTACATAGCCGAGAACTCATGTGAAATCCCTTCTTCCTCAAGAAAGGTATCCACATTTGTGTTCTTGAACTCCGTTCCGTTGTCACTGCGAACCTTCTTGATCTTCACTTCAAATTGATTTTGGGCCTTCCTAGTGAAGTTCTTGAAGATCTTTTGGACCTGCGATTTATCATCAAGAAGGAACACCCACGTAAATCTTGAAAAATCATCAACTATAACTAGACCAAATGAGTTACCACCGAGACTCTTGTAGGCATTGGGAGCAAAGAGATCCATATGAAGTAGCTCGAGTGGTCTTCTCGTGGTCATAATGTTCTTCACGGGGTGACTTCCTCCAACGTGTTTTCCTGCTTGACAAGCACTGCAAAGTCTATCCTTGTCAAATATAACATCTTTTACTCCAAGTATATGATCACCTTTAATAAGCTTATCCAGATTTCGCATGCCCACATGACCTAACCTTCTATGCCACAACCAACCTTTCGAGGATTTAACAATTAGGCAAGTTCTAGGTTGAGCCTTTCTAGTGAAATCAACAATGTAAATATCACCTCTACGTGTACCGGTAAAGACAATTTTATGATTATCTCTACGAAACACTTGGCAATCTACTTCAGTAAATAGGACATTGAAACCAAAGTTAGCAAGTCTAGATATGGAAAGTAAATTGTAGCCAAGAGATTCAACGAGCATAACATTTTGTATGGAGCTATCATGTGAGATGGCCACCTTACCAAGGCCAACCACCTTACCCTTTGAGTTATCACCAAAAGTGACATACTTTCGAGGGACGTTGTTTTCAGCAAGCTCATGAAACATATCTTTGTCTCCATTCATATGGTCGGTACACCCACTATCAAGAACCCATTCCTTTCCTCCAGCCATGTAGTCGCGAAGATTAGCCATAAGACCAAAGTGTCTCATTGCATCATCAAGATCATGGTCACTATCATCATCCTCATCATAGTATCCATGTTCAATTCCTAGAGAGAGTGATTCATTAGAAGTATGACCGTAACAATGTTCATCTCTATGAATTCTAATGACTTCGCAAATGATATTGCTAATGATTCCAACATCTCCTTTGGCACTCGTAAGATTAGTAAGCTCAAATAAACAATCACCAAATTTGGGATCATTGGAACTCATCTTACTCAAGGCAATAGACTTATGAAGAATCTCATCTAAGTTTTTCAAGGAATAGTTTGGAAATCATTCCTCAAGGAATCTCCATATGGTGTAGGCACAATCAAGAGCAGGCAAGCTAGCAAGCAAGTTTCTGGGCAAACCTCTAGTGATTAAATTGACAGTTCTAAGATTACGGATCATATCAATAGACTCATCAAGGGTAGGATGCAAAGGATCAACATGAGGTGCACAAGGTATAGTAATGTACTTGTTCAAATGATACTCATTGAAAATCTCAAGCATCTCATTTTTCCCTCATGAAAGTACTCTCCATCAAGTATAGGCACTCTATGTCTAAGACTCACCAATGTAGACTCTTCCATCTTCCTCCAAAGGTGTTTAAACCAAAGCAATGGAGACCTATGCTCTGATACCAATTGAAAGGACCGAGAAGAGGTGTCTAGAGGGGGGTGAATAGACTCTTAGTAAGAAAAGTTGTAGTTTTTAATTTCTTTAAGTTGAGGTGGAGTTTTGGCACAAGTTTGAGCATCCACAATACATCTCAAGAAAGCATTATAAGAGTATATGAGCAGCGGAAAGTAAATCATGCAAGTTGCAAGAATGTAAAGGGATGGGATTTGAGTGTGCAAATGCAATTGGAGACACGGAGATTTTTAGCGTGGTTCCGATAGGTGGTGCTATCGTACATCCACGTTGATGGAGACTTCAACCCATGAAGGGTAACGGTTGCGCGAGTCCACGAAGGGCTCCACCCACGAAGGGTCCACGAAGAAGCAACCTTGTCAATCCCACCATGGCCATTGCCCACGAAGGACTTGCCTCACTAGGGTAGATCTTCACGAAGTAGGCGATCTGCTTGCCCGTACAAACTCCTTGGTTCAACTCCACAATCTTGACAGAGGCTCCCAAGTGACACCAAACCAATCTAGGAGACACCACTCTCCAAAAGGTAATAGATGGTATGTCGATGATGAACTCCTTTCTCTTGTGCTTCAAATGATAGTCTCCCCAACACTCAGCTCGCTCTCATAGGATTGGATTTGGTGGAAAGAGGGTTTGAGTGGGAAGCAACTTGGGGAAGGCTAGAGATCAAGATTTATGTGGTTGGAATGGAATATCTTGACCTCAACACAAGTGTAGGTGGTTCTCTCTTAGAAAATATATGTTGGAAGTGTAGGCATGTTCTGATGGCTCTCTATGCGAATGAAGAGTGGGTGGAGGGGTATACATAGCATCCACACAAAATCTAACCGTTACACACAAATCACCAAACTCGGTGGGATTGAATCAGACAACTCGGTCAGACTGATTTAGTTCATAATGTGACTGTTAGACATTTCAGTGGGACCGATATGATCAACTCGGTGGGACCAATGTGCTATGGTTAGGGTAATACCTCGTCTCGGTTTGACCGATTATGCAAACTCGGTGAGATCGATTTTGGTAATAAGCAAAATAGAGAGTTGGTCAAGCAAACTCGATGGGACCGATTGCATATCTCGGTGGGACCAAAATTATTGCAATTGGTAACAGAGAGTTTGCAAGCCCATCTTGGTGAGACCGAATTGATTAGGGTTTTGTGGTAGTGGCTATGTCAAGTGAACTCGGTGGCGTCGGATAGGAAATTTCGGTGGGGCCGAGTTTGACTTTTGGTTTGGGACATATGTGGATATGGGAAAGTGGTTGAGGGTTTTGGAGCATATCACTAAGCATTTTGAGCAAGCAAGCCATTAAGCAACACCTCATCCCCTTTTAGTAGTATTGGCTTTCCTATGGACTCAATGTGATCCTGGATCACTAAAATAGAAAATGTAGAGTCCTGAGCTTTGAGCTTGAGAGAATCCTTTGTCCTTAGAATCTTGAAAGGGTTCTATATCCTCTTGTCCACGCCACTCCATCTGTTGAACTTGTCTGAAATATACTAGATGGAAACGTTAGTCCAACAAGAGAAATGTTGGCATTAATTACCAAAACCACCCAAGGAGCACTTGTGCTTTCAAATGACTTTCATTTTGCCTGATGCGTGAACCACACATGGTTGGCTCTAGCAAACTGTTGCCTCCGAAATTCTTTGTGGGACAGAAAACCCTAACCACCCAATTCAAAAAAGGAAAAAAGAAAACCCTCACCATCCCCACGTCACAAAAAACCCTCACCCCTCCCGCCACCCCCTCCAGTCCCCATTCACACCTGCACAAGCTCCTCCGCATATATGCATGGCACCGCCTATCGTGGTGGTAACCACTTAGCTCGACGCCTGCTGCCACCGCCAGGCTGCCGGCAAACCCCACTGCATTTCGCCACTTCTGCTTGCCGCTGCCTATCACCATCGACTTTCTCGATGCTGCTTGTGGTTGACCCAGCTCCGCTCGGTTGGGAATCTGCCGTACTGAGGCTTATTTCTCATGGACAACAAGGTAACTAATTCAATGAGATATTATCTCATCTCTTATCCCAGTTCATCTGCCTCCTTTAATCAACCGGCCAATATCACAGTGAATGCATTTTTATTCGAGTTGACTTGAGGGTTTTCTTTCATTCATAGAGTGTACAGTGCATGGATACATCAGGACTTTGCATCCTCTACCAGACATTCCATCTCACCATACTAGATGACTTGAGGATGCGCGCGGTATGTCCAATCTCACCCTAAATCGGCTGGCAAGGCCTAGTTTCCTAAACATATTCTAAATATTGCTACATTTGGATAAAAGGTGCCACATGCACCATATATGTCAAAGGGCTCTTCTTTCTATATTAGGCAAATTAATGATGTATTGTTCTTTCAATTACTCTCATATTTCCATGACATCATGTTTACCCTATATGTTTAATTATAGATTTTTGTCCTTTGATTTCAACTATTGCGCAGTTCTTTCAATTTGGACCAATATTTGCATGTTACCCTATTTTCTTTAACAATCCTACCATTTTCTGCAGCGTGTCCCTTGCTATGCAACAAAATCTGTAGTGGACAGTCTTCCCTTTTACATAAATCAAGATTGTAGGGATGTCATACTGAACACAAACCATGGATTTACAATTATTGCTACTATAAGACGATGAACATGGTGACTCCTATTTTGGCACTGGCCTTTGGAAAGAAATTTCTAAGTTTTATGTATGGAAAGCTGTCACTATAATTACACTGCACATAAAAGGGCCTGGTCATGAGATATATGCTAACTTCCCCGATGATATCATCCGTCCAGACTTTGTTCGAAGTAAGTTTTCTTTTCAAGTATCTGCATGTTGACTTACCCAACAATATCAAATGAATTGTGTAGTATTTAAGCAACCAATTGTTATTCCATTTTCTTACTATATTCCTACCTAATAACTTCTAGTTACCAATACACTTTTCTATTGCCCTATTTTAACTAAATATTCCCTGTACTCCCGCTTCTATGAGAAAGCGCCACTGACAAGGAGACTTTCAGTGGCGCTTTCGGTTGACCCAGCTCCGCTCGGTTGGAGGTGGTCATGAAAGGAAGAATGCAATAATAGTCTTAATGTTATGCATTGTTTATTCAAAAAGGTGCATTAAAGCAGAATGATACAAGTAGTGCGATAAGCAAAAAGTAGGACTATTTGACATGTCCCTTCCAAGGGCAAGCTGAGGAATAGTATTAAAGCAAGTATTTCACTCGTTATCGTAATCCACCTGGGAGTTCCATGGTGTGACGTAGCTTTCTGCCTCCTTGGTTGCTGCATCATGTGTTCGGAAATCATGCTGCCAGACAGGGCTTCCAGATATTAAAGTCCTGAAACAGAAAAATAACAAAGCGGGAAGCCCCTAGTGTGGTTTAAGCCGCGTCTTGGAGCGTGCCATAGTCGTGCCCCCCTCCCCACCTGTGCCCATGGTATTTTTAATGCGTAATTATGTACGCGTGGCACGGATTTCGCCGTTTGGATGGGACCGGGGTGGGGTCCGCATTGCTATGCGAGCTCGGGACGTGCGAGGCGGTCCTGTTGCCGATTACTCCGGGCGCGCTTGAAGGTGTCCGGGTCCTTAATTGCCGAACTAGTGGATTGCCTTAAGAGGCTGCTTTGCGCTTCTGCTGCGAGGGCCGCAGTGTGCTCCTCCATGCCGAGAGAGCGCTCTGTTTTTCCATTGACTGTGATGACCCCCCGAGGTCCTGGCATCTTGAGCTTGAGATATGCATAGTGCGGTACCGCATTTAATCTCGCAAATGCGGTTCGCCCGAGCAGTGCATGGTAGCCACTGCGGAACGGGACTATATCGAAGATTAACTCTTCGCTTCGGAAGTTATCCGGGGATCCAAAGACCACTTCTAGTGTGACTGAGCCTGGGAAATGGGCCTCTACACCTGGTATGACGCCTTTAAAGGTCGTTTTTGTGGGTTTGATCCTTGAGGGGTCTATACCCATTTTGCGCACTGTGTCCTGATAAAGCAGGTTCAGGCTGTTGCCACCATCCATAAGGACTCGAGTGAGGTGAAATCCGTCGATGATTGGGTCTAGGAACAGTGCGGTGAATCCACCATGACGGATACTAGTGGGGTGGTCCCTACGATCGAAGGTGATCGGACAGGAGGACCATGGGTTGAACTTTGGGGCGACTGGCTCCAACGCATATACGTCCCTGAGCGCACGCTTCCGCTCCCTCTTGGGGATGTGGGTTGCGTATATCATGTTCACCGTCCGCACTTGTGGGAGGAACCTCTTCTGTCCTCCGGTGTTCGGCTGCTGGGGCTCATCTTCATCATCTCTATGCGACCCCTTATCTTTGTTTTCGGCATTTAACTTGCCGGCCTGCTTGAACACCCAACAATCCATGTTGGTGTGGTTGGATGGCTTGTCGGGGGTGCCGTGTATTTGACACGAGCGATCGAGTATACGGTCCAAACTGGACGGGCCTAGAGTGCTTCTTTTGAATGGCTTTTTCCGCTGACCAGATTTAGAGCCTTTGAATCCGGCATTGACTGCCGTATCCTCGGTATTGTCGCTGTTAATGCGGCGCTTATGTTTGTTGCGACGTGATCTGCCGTTGCCGTCCTTGGTATCCGAAGTACCATGGTTCTTTGATATGCTACTGATGCGAGCCAACCAGCTGTCCTCTCCCGCACAAAAGCGGGTCATGAGTGTCGTGAGGGCTGCCATAGATTTCGGCTTTTCCTGGCCAAGGTGCCGGCGAGCCATTCGTCACGGATGTTGTGCTTGAAAGCTACTAGGGCCTCTACATCCGGACAGCCGACGATTTGATTTTTCTTTGTTAGGAACCGTGTCCAGAATTTCGTGGCCGATTCCTCGGG
This sequence comes from Triticum aestivum, assembly GCF_018294505.1. Taxonomy (NCBI): domain Eukaryota; kingdom Viridiplantae; phylum Streptophyta; class Magnoliopsida; order Poales; family Poaceae; genus Triticum; species Triticum aestivum. The sequence goes on from NC_057806.1 coordinate 274,610,123, forward strand.
CTGCTGAATTATGTGGCTCAAGTCATCGGCATCTGGTGGTCGCACATAAGTGCCCATAAAGTTGTCGAGGAATGTGGCTTCCAGATCTTCCCAACAGCCAATGGACTCTGCTGGAAAGCTGTTGAGCCAATGTCGAGCTGGTCCTTTGAGTTTGAGTTGGAGGTATTTGATGGCGTGTAGGTCATCGCCACGGGCCATGTGGATGTGCAGGAGGAAATACTCGATCCATACCGCTGGATCCGTTGTGCCATCGTATGATTCTATATTTATGGGTTTGAAACCCTCTGGGATTTGATGATCCATTACTTCATCTGTGAAGCATAAGGGGTGTGCGGCGCCTCTGTACTGGGCTATATCGCGATACAACTCAAATGAGTCTTGCCCGCTGTGTTCGGCCCGACCAGACTTACTTTTACTGTATCCGATGTGACGATTATCGCCTCGCATAGTGGCGCGCCCTCGTGATCCGTAGATCGATCTTGCATGTTTTGCTTTGTCCTCCAATACGTCTCGCAGGTCTGGCGTATTTCCCCATGCCTTTTTATTTGAATGGCGTCGGGGTGCGGGCTGAGCTTTTGGCTGGAATGCCTCTCTGTCGCAGACATGAGGTGGCCGATCAGCCGCATCATATGCCGGGGATGTAGGCTTCGGTGCTTCCTCCTCCGGTCGGGGTAGCAACCTGCACTTTGGGTAACTCTTGGAGGGGCGTTCGAGTTTATATTCCTCGGCCGCCAGGACTTCAGTCCATCTATCAGCTAGCAAATCTTGATCAACTTGAAGCTACTGCTGCTTTTTCATAAGGCTATTTGCCGTGGCTATAAGCCGACCCTTGAAGTGCTCTTGTTCGACGGGATCCTCTGGCACGACGAATTCGTCATCGTCGAGGCTTGCCTCGTCTTCGGAGGGAGGAATGTAACTATCATCCTCCGCCTCTCCATTTGCCGCTCTCTCAGGAGGGCCGGCTTCTCCATCCTCCTGCTCTAAATCTTGCTGGAGGGGATTGTTGTTGTCTTCGGCGCTATCCGGAGTGCTATTATCTCCGGTGCCGCTATCACCGCTTTTGCCTTGGCGGGACTTAGAGCGGCGCCGCTGACGTCGGCGCTTGGGTTGCTTCTTCGAGGGGTCATCCTTCACTGTCTCGTCGCCATTGCCTTCTTTGGGTGCGTCCACCATGTATATATCATATGATGAGGTGGCTGTCCAGTGCGCTGTGGGCAGTGGTTCCTCTTCGCCTCCCACAACGTTGTCCATACCGTCGATGTCTTCGGAGTCGAAGTCGAGCATGTCGGTTAAGTCATCGACAGTGGCTACTAAGTGGGTGGTGGGTGGGCGGAGAATTTCTTCGTCATCCGCATCCCAATCCCGCCGGATGTAGTTCGGCCAGGACTCTCCTGACGAGAGAGACCTTAATGAGTTCAGTATGTCGCCAAAAGGCGAGTGCTGAAAAATATCCGTGGAGGTAAACTCCAGGATCGGCGCCCAGCCGGATTCGATAGGCACGGGCGCAGGCGGTTTGGAGTCCATGTTCAGGGAAGGATCCGGCAGTTTGGCAACACGACTCTCAATGAAAGCACCAATGTCGGTGTCAAAACTGGCAGATCTCGGGTAGGGGGTCCCGAACTATGCGTCTAATGCGGATGGTAACAGGAGGCAGGGGACACGATGTTTTACCCAGGTTCGGGACCTCTTGATGGAGGTAAAACCCTACGTCCTGCTTGATTTATTCTTGATGATATGAGTATTACAAGAGTTGATCTACCACGAGATCAGAGAGGCTAAACCCTAGAAGCTAGCCTATGATATGATTGTATGTTGTCCTACGGACTAAAACCCTCTGGTTTATATAGACACCAGAGGGGGCTAGGGTTACACAAGGTCGGTTACAAAGGAGCAGATATCCATATCCGTACTTCCTAGCTTGCCTTCCACGCCAAGTAGAGTCCTATCCGGACACGGGATGAAGTCTTCAATCTTGTATCTTCATAGTCCAACAGTCCGGCAAAGGATATAGTCCGGCTGTCCGGAGACCCCCTAATCCAGGACTCTCTCACACGCCATGGGCCGCAGGCAGGAAAGTCTCGGGACCCCAGTTCCCAGAACGCCGATAGTAGCCCCCGGGCCCAAGGCACACTCGGGCTTGGCTTCGACGCGAAGTCGACTTTGACGATCCAACTACGAACGTGCGAAGACGTCGCGCCTTAGCAATCGCTAAACCAACTTCTGAGGGTTATTGACCACGCCAGAGCACGATCAACCTGACCACGAGGGTCTATTTCCTGTGAGCAAACAAAGAACAAGCAAGAAACTGAGATTGCAATCTGGATATTGCGAATAAAAGAGGAAAGCTTTATTAATGAAGGTGGGGTTCTGTGATGTCTTGGTCTGGTCGTTGGACACAAACGAAGGACGTGAAGTTGCAGCTATGGCGAACTTTTAGTCTAAACAAAACCCAAAGTCTAAATGATGCCCTAAGGGATGTATAAATGGAGGAGAGAGGGGGAATTTCGTGGCCTTGGTGGAGGGGTCCGAAACCAACCCTAACTCTTGTTTCCCCACACATACGGACTCTTTCAGTGGCGCTTGCGGTTGACCCAGCTCCGCTCGATTGGAGGTGGTCATGAAAGGAAGAATGCAATAATAGTCTTAATGTTATGCATTGTTTATTCAAAAAGGTGCGTTAAAGCAGAATGATACAAGTAGTGCGATAAGAAAAAAGTAGGACTATTTGACATGTCCCTTCCAAGGGCAAGCTGAGGAATAGTATTAAAGCAAGTATTTCACTCGTTATCGTAATCCACCTGGGAGTTCCATCGTGTGATGTAGCTTTCTGCCTCCTTGGTTGCTGCATCATGTGTTCGGCAATCATGCTGCCAGACAGGGCTTCCAGAGATTAAAGTCCTGAAAGAGAAAAATAACAAAGCGGGAAGCCCCTAGTGCGGTTTAAGCCGCGTCTTGGAGCGTGCCATAGTCATGCCCCCTCCCCACCTGTGCCCATGGTATTTTTAATGCGTAATTATGTACGCGTGGCACGGATTTCACCGTTTGGATGGGACCGGGGTGGGGTCCGCATTGCTATGCGAGCTCGGGACGTGCGAGGCGGTCCTGTTGCCAATTACTCTGGGCGCGCTTGAAGGTGTCCGGGTCCTTAATCGCCAAACTAGTGGATTGCCTTAAGAGGCTGCTTTGCGCTTCTGCTGCGAGGGCCGCAGTGTGCTCCTCCGTGCGGAGAGAGCGCTCTGTTTTTCCATTGACTGTGATGACCCCCCGAGGTCCTGGCATCTTGAGCTTGAGATATGCATAGTGCGGTACCGCATTGAATCTCGCAAATGCGGTTCGCCCGAGCAGTGCATGGTAGCCACTGCGGAACGGGACTATATCGAAGATTAACTCTTCGCTTCGGAAGTTATCCGGGGATCCAAAGACCACTTCTAGTGTGACTGAGCCTGTGCAATGGGCCTCTACACCTGGTATGACGCCTTTAAAGGTCGTTTATGTGGGTTTGATCCTTGAGGGGTCTATACCCATTTTGCGCACTGTGTCCTGATAAAGCAGGTTCGGGCTGTTGCCGCCATCCATAAGGACTCGAGTGAGGTGAAATCCGTCGATGATTGGGTCTAGGACCAGTGTGGTGAATCCGCCATGACGGATACTAGTGGGGTGGTCCCTGCGATCGAAGGTGATCGTAAAGGAGGACCATGGGTTGAACTTTGGGGCGACTGGCTCCAACGCATATACGTCCCTGAGCGCACGCTTCCGCTCCCTCTTGGGGATGTGGGTTGCGTATATCATGTTCACCGTCCGCACTTGTGGGAGGAACCTCTTCTGTCCTCCGGTGTTCGGTTGCCGGGGCTCATCTTAGTCATCGCTATGTGACCCCTTATCTTTGTTTTCGGCATTTAACTTGCCGGCCTGCTTGAACACCCAACAATCCCTGTTGGTGTGGTTGGCTGGCTTTTCGGGGGTGCCGTGTATTTGACACGAGCGATCGAGTATACGGTCCAAACTGGACGGGCCCAGAGTGCTTCTTTTGAATGGCTTTTTCCGCTGACCAGATTTAGAGCCTTTGAATCCGGCATTGACTGCCGTATCCTTGGTATTGTCGCTGTTAATGCGGCGCTTATGTTTGTTGTGATGTGATCTGCCGTTGCCGTCCTTGGTATCCGAAGTACCATGGTTCTTTGATATGCTACTGATGCGAGCCAACCAGCTGTCCTCTCCCGCACAAAAGCGGGTCATGAGTGTCGTGAGGGCTGCCATAGATTTCGGCTTTTCCTGGCCAAGGTGCCGGGCGAGCCATTCGTCGCGGATGTTGTGCTTGAAAGCTGCTAGGACCTTTGCATCCGGACAGTCAACGATTTGATTTTTCTTTGTTAGGAACCATGTCCAGAATTTTGTGGCTGATTCCTCCGGCTGTTGAATTATGTGGCTCAAGTCATCGGCATCTGGTGGTCGCACATAAGTTCCCATAAAGTTGTCGAGGAATGCGGCTTCCAGATCTTCCCAACAGCCAATGGACTCTGCTGGCAGGCTGTTGAGCCAATGTCGAGCTGTTCCTTTGAGTTTGAGTTGGAGGTATTTGATGGCGTGTAGGTCATCGCCGCGGGCCATGTGGATGTGCAGGAGGAAATCCTCGATCCATACCGCTGGATCTGTTGTGCCGTTGTATGATTCTATATTTATGGGTTTGAAACCGTCTGGGATTTGATGATCCATTACTTCATCTGTGAAGCATAAGGGGTGTGCGGCGCCTCTGTACTGGGCTATATCGCGATACAACTCAAATGAGTCTTGCCCGCTGTGTTCGGCCCGGCCGGACTTACTTTTACTGTATCCGATGTGACGATTATCGCCTCGCATAGTGGCGCACCCTCGTGATCCGTAGATCGATCTTGCATGTTTTGCTTTGTCCTCCAATACGTCTCGCAGGTCTGGCGTATTTCCCCATGCCTTTTTATTTGAATGGTGTCGGGGTGCGGGCTGAGCTTTTGGCTGGAATGCCTCTCTGTCGCGGCCATGAGGTGGCCGATCAGCCGCATCATACGCCGGGGATGTAGGTTTCGGTGCTTCCTCCTCTGGTCGGGGTAGCAACCGGCACTTTGGGTAACTCTTGGAGGGGCGTTCGAGTTTATATTCCTCGGCAGCCAGGACTTTAGTCCATCTATCAGCTAGCAAATCTTGATCAACTTGAAGCTGCTGCTGCTTTTTCATAAGGCTATTTGCCGTGGCTATAAGCCGGCGCTTGAAGCGATCTTGTTCGACGGGATCCTCTGGCACGACGAATTCGTCATCGTCGAGGCTTGCCTCATCTTCGGAGGGAGAAATGTAATTATCATCCTCCGCCTCTCCATCTGCCGCTCTCTCAGGAGGGCCGGCTTCTCCATCCTCCTGCTCTAAATCTTGCTGGAGGGGATTGTTGTTGTCTTCGGCGCTATCCGGCGTGCTATTTTCTCCGGTGCCGCTATCACCGCTTTTGCCTTGGTGGGACTTAGAGTGGCGCCGCTGACGTCGGCGCTTGGGTTGCTTCTTGGAGGAGTCATCCTTCGCTGTCTCGTCGCCATTGCCTTCTTTGGGTGCGTCCACCATGTATATATCATATGATGAGGTGGATGTCCAGTGCCCTGTGGGCAGTGGTTCCTCTTCGCCTCCCACATCGTCGTCCATATCGTCGATGTCTTCGGAGTCGAAGTCGAGCATGTCGGTTAAGTCATCGACAGTGGCTACTAAGTGGGTGGTGGGTGGGCGGCGAATTTCTTCGTCATCCGCATCCCAATCCTGTCGGACGTAGTTCGGCCAGGACTCTCCTGACGAGAGAGACCTTAATGAGTTCAGTATGTCGCCAAAGGGAAAGTGCTGAAAAATATCCGTGGAGGTAAACTCCATGATCGGCACCCAGCCGGATTCGATAGGCACGGGCGCAGGCGGTTCGGAGTCCATGGTCGGGGAAGGATCCGGTAGTTTGGCAACACGACTCTCAATGAAAGCACCAATGTCGGTGTCATAATTGGCGGATCTCGGGTAGGGGGTCCCGAACTATGCGTCTAAGGCGGATGGTAACAGGAGGCAGGGGACACGATGTTTTACCCAGGTTCAGGCCCTCTTGATGGAGGTAAAACCCTACGTCCTGCTTGATTTATTCTTGATGATATGAGTATTACAAGAGTTGATCTACCACGAGATCAGAGAGGCTAAACCCTAGAAGCTAGCCTATGACATGATTGTATGTTGTCCTACGGACTAAAACCCTCCGGTTTATATAGACACCAGAGGGGGCTAGGGTTACACAAGGTCGGTTACAAAGGAGCAGATATCCATATCCGTACTTCCTAGCTTGCCTTCCACGCCAAGTAGAGTCCTATCCGGACACATGACGAAGTCTTCAATCTTGTATCTTCATAGTCCAACAGTCCGGCCAAAGGATATAGTCCGGCTGTCCGGAGACCCCCTAATCCAGGACTCCCTCACATGCCATGGGCCGCAAGCATGCAAGTCTGGGGACCCCAGTTCCCAGAACGCCGATAGTAGCCCCCGGGCCCAAGGCGCACTCGGGCTTGGCTTCGAGGCGAAGCCGAATGGCAAGTGCGGAGCGTCACGGGCCCCATTAGCCTGCGGCCTTGGTCGACGCGTGGAGATTGATTGGACATGGGCGTCTGCGCTTCCCCACGTCGCCTCGACAACTGCCCGTTTTGATGAGTCTCTGCTGCATGCAAGGAAAAACCATCATTACGTATGATCGTGGGGGGCGCTGGTTGGCCTTCTTCTGCTATAAATGGGGAGGCGGGCAGAGCCCCCGTTTCCCATCTCTTCCCATTCCACTCGCTTCTCCCCCTTTGCTCCATCGCCAGTTGCGACACCGATGGCATCGTCGAAGAGGTTCTCCGCCATGGAGAAGGGGAAGGCCCCTCGCGAGGGGCCCGACTCTCTGGTGCCCAAGCGTGGACGCAGTCGTCCCCGCAAGCACTCCGCGACCCCCGCCGCGACCCCCCGCAGCCGCGGTGGTACCGCTTCGCGTGGCAGGGGTCGCTCTGGTCGTGGCAGTCTTGTCGATGAAGGGAGACGTGTCGTGGTTTTTCGGCCTCCCCAGCCACGCTTCCACTCGGTGGAGGTGCTGCCGGAGTTCATCATCTGGTCGGAGAACCTGGCCGGCAACTGGCTTTAGCTCCCGCGTTTCTTCGTTGACGAGCTGCCAGCCTCTGGTCCAGGCAAGTTCTGGCTACAGGCGGACGGCTGCTGCAGCAGGGCTTCCTGGGTCACGGTCGAGGTCTCCGACGCGGGCAACATAGCCCTGGCCCGTGGCTGGCAGACATTTTCCCACGCATGCAGCTTGGGCAGGCGGTGCACCCTCCATTTCAAGTATGACGGTGACGCGACCCTCTACGTGAGGGTGTTTGGGGAAGATGGTCGCCGCGCTGGGTGCTGCCCCGAGGTCAACGACGGCGAGGAGGTGCTCGGCCTTGGCGATGGTCGTGATGAGGATGAGGGCGAACCCGCCCTTGGGGCCGACCACATCTCATCCAGCTACAGCGGCTCTTCCTCCGGCGACAGCTCCAGCAGCGGTGATTACGGCCAGCCGCCGCACCCTCTTCGAAGGCGGCAGTGGGTCATCTGGTTCCTGCGTCTCCGTGAAGTGCGAGGAGGGGTCTGGCTGAGCTCGGGACAGCGCCAAGAGCCCACCCTCGTGGATCGCTATAGGGGCACGCGCCACTTTTATTTTGTTCTTCCTTTCCTTCCTGTGTCAGAAAGAAACCAGAATGGGACCCAGAGGGGTGTGTATCGAACTATGATCTCAATCATTATGATGTGTTTGTCGTTCCTGTGTTGTGTCGCAACATCGTTGTTTTATGTAGGGATAACTTAGCTTGACTTGCTCGGAGTAGCCTCCTCCTGATGAGGCGCTTGCTTCCTAGTGCCTGACGAGGCCTCCTTGGCCTGGTAGGCGCTTAGGAACTGCAAAAAATTCATTGAGAGGCTTATCGTTCACCCAAGCCTTGGTCACTGGTGCTGCCGGCCTTGACCCAGCACTTCGTATCACGGTACCCGAGGGGCACGGATTAGGAGAGGTGCACCAGCTTGTGGGCTCGAACGAGGGTGCCTCGCGAAAAGCAGATGAAAGGCAGAAAAGGAAAAATGCTCACGAGGGAACCCGTCCAGCCCCCTCGCGAGGAATGCGAGAGAGAGTAAAGGCTAAACTGAAGATGGAAACGGAGGCAGAAGGCGACAAAACCAAATCAGCGAAGAACACCAGAAGCAAACTTCAATTAAAAGAGGCGAGCCAAATACGGAAAGAAAATGAAAAGCCATGTCTGGCACCTAGTCTAGTCTTCAAGTCTTCTCACCAACGCGGAGCTAAGTGCTGCTACTTGGACGTGGGAGGGAGCCCCCGAGGCCCGAGGGTGGCACTCCTGAGACTCCGGCGCGTGTACAGCCCCACTCATTATTACGTGAGAGTGTCACAGGCGGCGATCTTCACAGGCACGGGACCTTGCTTCATAGGCGGTGGGCCTTGCTTCATGGGTAGAACTTTCGGAGGTGCTGGATGTTCCAGGCGTTCTGGATGGGTACCCTGTCCTGTGTCTCCAAGCATGCGGCGCCAGGCCTGGAGACATGGACGACCTTGAACGGGCCCTCCCACATGGGTGAAAGCTTATGCAGTCCTTCCCTGGAGAGCACCTGCCTCAGGACGAGGTCACCCACCTCGAGCGTCCTAGAGCGGATGATGCGACAGTGATACCGCCGCAGCGCCTGCTGGTATCTTGCCGCCCATAGTGCAGCTTCGTGGCGGCGTTCCTCCCCCAGCACGAGGTCCATCCTCCACGTGGCGTCCTGCTGCATCTCATCAAACGCCAGGACCTGTATGGAGCGATGCATGACCTCATGAGGGAGAACCGCTTCTGCTCCGTAGACGAGGAAGAACGGGGTCTCCCCCGTCGGCTTGGTGGCGGTGGTGCGGATGGACCACAACACGGACTGGAGCTCGTCGTGCCAGCCCCTGCCGCAGGCCTCGAGCTTCTTCTTGAAGGTCCTGGTCTTGAGGCCTCTCAGGACCTCCGCGTTGGCGCGTTCGTCCTAGCCATTGCTCCTGGGGTGCGCTACTGAAGCGTAGCAGATCTGCGTTCCAAGGTTAGCATAGTACGTTTCGAAGAGATTATTGGTGAACTGCGAACCATTATCGGTGATGATGCGGTTGGGGACCCCGAATCAGCTCATGAGACCCTTGATGAACCTGACCGCAGAGCCGGCTGGGATGGTGCGGACGGCTTCCACCTCCACCCACTTGGTGAACTTGTTGATGGCAACGTAGAGGTACCGGTAGCCCCCTGGCACTCGAGGGAATGGGCCCAGGATGTCCAGCCCCTAGACTGCAAACGGCAACGAGAGTGGGATGGTCGGGAGGCCCTGAGCCGGCTGATGGATTTGCTTGGCGTGGAATTAGCAGGCCTCACAGGACTTCACCAGCTCAGCTGCATCATTGAGCACCGTAGGCCAGTAGAATCCGCTGTGGAATGCCTTGCCGACGAGGGTTTGTGACGACGAGTGGTGCCCGCAGTCCCCGCAGTGTATGTCGGCTAGCAGCTCTTTCCCCTGTTCCCTGGAGATGCAACGTAGTGAAACGTCGTTTGGCCGCTTCCTGTATTACTCACCATCCTGGATGCAGTATGCTGTGGCTTGCCGGGCCACACGCTCCGCGTCCTCCTCCTGCTCCCGCAACGTCCCTTGCATTAGGTATTCCTTGAATTCCTTGGTCCAGCATCCCTCCTGGTGCTCGAGTGCCAAGAGTAGGCGCGCTCCCGAGGTCGGGCCACAGGCTGGGGCTCCTGTGGAAGGCGGCTGCAGGAGTTCCTCCCGAGGCTGAGCTGTTCTTGAAAGAGGTGGTGTTGCTGATGGCTTGAAGAGCCGCTCCTCAAAGATGCCAGGCTCTTGGGGCTGCCGCTTGGATGCCCTTCTGGCGATGTCGTCGGCTTCCTTGTTGGTTCCTCGGGACACATGCTGCAACTCCAGGCCTACGAACTGCTTCTCCATCTTGCGTACTTCCACGAGGTATGCCTCCATGTGTTCGTCCTTCGGCTCGTATACCTTGTTGGAGAACTTGACGAGGAGCTGCGAGCCATCCCTGATGGTGAGACGCTTTACCCCCAGTGCCGCTGCAGCCTTCCGGCCGGCTATGAGGCCTTCATATTCTGCAATGTTGTTGGAGACCTTCTCGCCTTGCTGGAAGCAGAGCTGCACGGCGTGGTAGAGCTTGTCCCGAGTGGGCGAGATGAGCACTGCTCCAGCCCCCGCGCCTTGGCGCGCGAAGGCACCATCGAAATACATGACACAACCGTCGCTCGCCTTGCTTCCCGACGAGAGGGACCGGTCCTCTCCTATTTCAAGCGTCGGGGCGTCCGTCCATTCTGCCACAAAATCGACGAGCGCGGCCTCCTTGATGACCCTGGTGGTGCTAAACTCTAGCTAGAATGCCTGCAGCTCGATGTTCCACTCGGCAACCCTCCCGGTGGAGTTGGGGCTCCTGAGCACCCTCTCCAGTGGGTAGGATGAGACGACCTTGATGGGGTGGCCTTGGAAGTAGTGTCGCAGCTTGCACGAGGCCACTAGGAGCGCAAGTAGGAGCTTCTAAGGCATGGGGTACCGTGCTCTTGCACCAGGAGCTGACGAAGTATACTGGGTGCTCGACGAGGGTAGGCGCACTGATTAGGCTTGCGCCTTCCTAGAGTTGGGGTGCCTCCTAAGGTGGTGGAGCCCCCAATGCTTGATCACTTGTTGGGGCCTTTGCGGGTTCGGGGGCGTCGTCCTGCCGAGCTTGATCCTCTGTTGTCGCTACTGCGGCCCTTGTGGCGCCCTCCTAGTCTTGCTCGTCCCTGCTGGGGGCGTAGCTCGGCGCGATGCGCCCTTGGCTTGGTATTCTTCCCGAACCACCACTAGAGTCGCGCTCGAGGAGTAGGGAGTGGTGACACAATAAAGCACTAGGGGCTTGAGAGGTCGCGGAGCCACCATCACTGGGGGGCTGGTCAGGTATCTCTTGAGGTCTTGAAATGCTCGGTCGGCCTCCGGGGTCCACTCTAATGGGCCCTTCTTCTTCATCAGCTCGAAGAACGGTAGGGCACGCTCTCCCAACTTGGAAATGAAGCGTCCCAACGCAGTCACCCGTCTAGCAAGCTTCTGCATTTCCTTGAGGGTTTGCGGTGGACTCATGTCTTCAATGGCCTTGACCTTCTCTGGGTTGGCCTCGATCCCCTTGTGGGACGCAAGGAAGCCCAACAGCTTGCCGGAAGGGATGCCAAACACGCACTTCTCCGGGTTGAGCCGCAAGTCCACCCGGCGGAGGCTTTCAAAGGTCTCCTCCAGGTCTTGGATCAAGGTCCTCGCCTCCCGAGACTTCACCATGATGTCGTCGACGTATGCTTCAGTGTTCCTCCCGACCTGCCGACCCAAGGCGATGTGCATGAGCCACTAGAAGGTTGCACCTGCGTTGTGCAGTCCGAAAGGCATGCAAGTGTAGCAGTACACCCCACATGGGGTCAGGAAGGCCGTCTTCTCCATATCTTCTACCGCCATCTTGATTTATTTATATCCTGAGAAGGCGTCCAGGAAGCACAGCAAGTCGCACTCGGTAGTGGAGTCGACGATTTGGTCGATGCATGGAAGCGGGAACGGATCTTGGGGGCGGGCCTTGTTGAGGTTGGTGAAGTCGACGCACATCCGCTCCTTCCCGCCTTTCTTGGGGATGACGACGGGGTTTGCCAGCCACTCGGGGTACCGAACCTCGTGAATGACACCCGCAGCCTCCAACTTGCGGGTTTCTTGGACGATGAAAGCTTGCTTCTCCGTGGACTGCCACCTCGCCTTCTACTTCACGGGGCATACGTTGGGGCACACCTTCAGGCGGTGCTCTATCACCCCTCTTGGGACCCCCACCAGCTGATCCGGCTCCCAAGCGAACACTTCCTTGTTTGCATGCAAGAACTTCACCAACGCCTCCTCCTGACCAGGATCGAGGTTGGGGCCTATGGTAAAGGTTGCCCCTGAGGACCCGTCCTCCTCGAGTAGCACTTGCTTGGTTTCTGCCTTGTCCTGAGTGAAAAACTAATTCTTCTTGGTTGGTGTGGCTCCCTTGGCCTTGGAGGTATCCGCGTTGGCGGGCTGCGCTGTTGCGGCGGTCTTGAGGGCGAGCTTGAGCGTCATTAAGGCTTCCTTGGCGCCCCCTTGATGGTGAGGACACCCTTGCTACCCGGCATCTTCATGAGGTTGTAAGCCGGATGGGTTGCTGCCATGAACTGGGCCAGAGCTGGGTACCAGAGGATGGTGTTGTACGGGAGGCCGATGCCGGCGATGTTGAAGTCGATGAGCTCGGTGCGGTAGTTGTCGCGCGTGCCGAAGGTCATGGGGAGGCGGATCTGCCCCAGGGAGTGGGCGGAGCCTCCACCAACCCCTAAAAAGGGCTTGCTAGGGCGGAGCCGCTCGAGCGGTACGTGAAGAAGGCTGAAGGCCTTGACGGAGAGCATGTTGAGGCTGGCGCCCCCGTCGATGAGCGTCTTGGTGATGAACACGTGGCAGATGGTGGGCGTGCAAAGCATTGGGAGCACACCCGAGCCGATGGTGAAGGCGGGATGATCCCCTGAGTCGAAGGTGAGGTCGGCACGGCCCTGCCCGGCGGAGCCCCCGAGAGCCATTGTGGGCACCCGTAGATCTAGCCGGAAGGGCGGCGCCAGCCATGGGGAATGGGCGCGAAGATGCTGGAGCACGAATCGACGGAAGGAAAACCCCGGCGCACCCCTACCTGACGCGCCAAATGTCGGATCACGGGTTCCAGCAAAACCCACAAGGTTCGAACACTGGGGTGCGCGCGAAGAGCTCCCCCTACCGATCCACGTCCTAGCTTCGCTAATATCTCATGGGCTACTCGACGAACTCGCAACACAAAGGACACAAGATTTATACTGGTTCGGGACACCGTTGGGGTGTAATACCCTACTCCAGTATGGTGGTGGTGGATTGCCTCTTGGGCTGAGGATGAACAGTACAAGGGGGGAGAACAGCCTCCTCAGGTGAGTTGTCCTTGTGCTAGGTGAGTATGTGGATGGGTTGCATCCCCCCTAGCTATGGTGGCTAATCCTATTTATAGAGGCCCTGGTCCTCTCCCCAAATATTGAGTGGGAAGGGAGTCAACAACGGCCAATTTGAAAGGGGATACCTAGTACAGCTTATCCTGACAAAAGCAGTCTTCGCCTGCAAAAGGCTCTGGTGGTGACGCTGCCTTGGGCTCCATGGTGACCTCTGTCTTGCCGTCCTGCTAGTCTTGGTCTCGTTGCACTGATATGGAAACCTTTGCTTGACGCTTCGGTAATCCGCGCCTGTGCTTGCTTCCTTAACACCAAAGAGAAAACAAGGACAATGTGTGCGCTGGCGCCCGCCTGGCCTTGGTCGTCATGGCTCACGTCATCGGAACCTTGTGAGGATTGCCTAGCCTTGATCTCTCCGCCCCTCGTGAGCCGGCCTAGTGAGGCCCCTCCTGAGGAGGTCTTGTGTCGTTCTCCTCGCAAGGCTTGGCCCTCGTGAGGGTCTTGAGTCCTTGCTGGTGAAGATGGGTCATACGAGCCCGCTTGCAGAGCCACGCCGTGGCCACAGGCAGGCAAGTCTGGGGACCCCCGTTCCCAGAACGCCGACAACGTATAGTACTTTTTTTGATAACTAATATTTTTTTCAATAAGTATGTGAGTTCTTTATGACTAATGTTGAGTCCATGGATTATACGCACTCTCACCCTTCCACCGTTGTTAGCCTCTCTAGTACTGCGCAACTTTCGCCAGTGCATTAAACCCACCATTTACCCTTCCTCAAAACAGCCACCATACCTCCCTATGATGGCATTTCCATAGCCATTCCGAGATATATTGCCATGCAACTTCCACCGTTCCGTTTATTATGGCACACACCATCATTGTCATATTGCTGCGCATGATCGTAAGATAGCTAGCATGATGTTTTCATGGCTTGTCCATTTTCTTAATGTCATTGGCTACGCTAGATCATTGCACATCCCGGTACACCGTTGGAGGCATTCATATAGAGTCATGTTTTGTTCTAAGTATCGAGTTGTAATTCTTGAGTTGTAAGTAAATAAAAGTGTGATGATCATCATTATTAGAACATTGTCCCATGTGAGGAAAGGATGATGGAAGCTATGATTCCCTCGCAAGTTGGGATGACTCTCCGGACTTTACAAAAATAAAAGAGGCCAGAGAAGCCCCAAAAAAATGAGAGAAAAGAGAGAAGGGTCAATGCTACTATCCTTTTTCCACACTTGTGCTTCAAAGTAGCACCATGATCTTCATGATAGAGAGTCTCCTATATTGTCACTTTCATATACTAGTGGGGATTTTTTGTTATAGAAATTTTCTTGTATATTCCAATGATGGGCTTCCTAAAATTGCCCTAGGTCTTCATGAGCAAGCGAGTTGGATGCACACCCACTTAGTTTCTTTTTAAGCTTTCATAAACTTATAGCTCTAGTACATTTGTTGGATGGCAATCCCTACCCACTCGCATTTATATCTATTGATGAGCATCTTCATAGCCCGTTGATACGCCTAGTTGATGTGAGACTACCTCCTTCTTTTTGTCTTCTCCACAACCACCATATTCTATTCCACCTATAGTGCTATATCCATGGCTCACCCTCATGTATTGCATGAAAGTTGAAAAGGTTTGAGAACATCAAAAGTATGAAACAATTGCTTGGCTTGTCATCAGGGTTGTGCATGATTTAATACTTTGTGTGATGAAGATGGAGCATAGCCAGACTGTATGATTTTGTAGGGATAACTTTCTTTGGCCATGTTATTTTGAGAAGACATGATTATTTTATTAGTACACTTGAAGTATTATTGTTTTTATGTCAATATTAAACTTTTGTTTTGAATCTTATGGATCTGAATATTCATGCCACAATAAAGAAAATTACATGGATAAATATGTTAGGTAGCATTCCACATAAAAAATTCTGTTTTTATCATTTACCTACTCGAGGACGAGCGGGAATTAAGCTTGGGGATGCTTGATATGTCTCCAACATATCTATAATTTTTCATTATTCCATGCTATTATATTATTTGTTTTGGATGTTTTATATGCATTAATATGCTATTTTATATTATTTTTGGGACTAACTTAGTAACCCAGAGCCTAGTGCCAATTTCTGTTTTTTCCTTGTTTTTGAGTTTTACACAAATGGAATATCAAACAGAGTCCAAACGGAATAAAACTTTATGATGATTTTTCTTGGACCAGAAGACACACGTAGGACTTGGAGACGAAGGCAGAAGAATCCGTCATGGAACCCTCCATGGGTGAGGCTGTGCAAAAGGCTGTTGAGACTTCCACGACAGAGGGCGAAGCTCGTGGCCCGGCAACAGCCGTTGCCGGGGACACAGGGGTTCCCGCCCGACAGACTTCCTCGGGTACCTTATTATTATTATTTTTTGCTCTAACTGCGTCTCCTGATTTCTCCATTCGCTTGAGACTTCTATTTCATCATCTTTCACTGGCCTTTCCATGCGCAGCTCCCCAAGCCGAGGAACTAGAGCTGTTGGAGGTGGTGGCTGATATAGGAAGGGCTACTGCAGATGAGGCCGTGGAAATTGTTACTGCTGAGGGACAGGATCTTGCTGCTGGGAACATACAAGGCTCTTTGGCGGTGGTGGAGCACTCTCTAGAGGATGCCCCGGTAGAGGAAGTGGTTGTCAAGGAAAAAATTCCCCTCCAAACCATGGACCCACTCCCCTCCCTCGGGATCGTCATTGAGGCCTCGCCGCCCTCCTCAAACACACTAGCCATGGTGTTGTCGTTGCCTGATATCGGAGCCCCGGCTCGTCCTCAACGACGGATGCGGAGCTCGATGAAGAGCTTCAGTGCCTCTTGGCACCGCTGCACCTGGGAGCCGGGGAGGCCGATGACTCAGCTGCTATCACAATGGATTTGTCCTTCATGGAGTCTATAGCGGCAGGCATGAAGGAGATGCAGCCCAGCACAGTCATAAGTGGCAGGAGCTCAAGGAGCGGCACGAGTCCGCCGGCAGGGTGGACCAGAAGCTGAAGGAAAAATCCTTGGAGTTGTGCAAATGGCACGACAAACAATTCAAGGTCCTCCTGAGGCAGCAAGAGAAGCTCCTATTTACGGGGGAGGATGTCATGGATCGGGAGATGCGCTTGGCGGAGCGAAAGGCATCCCTGGATGTCAGAGAGGTGGAGATCTCCCTCCTGGAGGAAAAACTCAAAGCTACCCTCCGCGCCAAGGATGAAGGTCTAGAGGCTCTGGTGCAGCAACGCACCAAGGAATTGGAGGGAAAGCATGGAGCCGCCCTGGATGCCCTTGCCACTGACCATGCTGCTCAGCTGAAGAAGCTTACTAAATATCTGGATGCCGCGTCCGCCACCAAGACTGACCTTGATCGGCAGGTGGCCAAGCTGAATGAGGACCTCACCAAGGGTGCCAAGGAGGTGGAGGCACTCAAAGAGGGGGCACGGCAGGCGAAAATCCACTTGGCTGAGGTGCAGTCGCAGCTCTCCTCCAAGACCCAGAACCTTGAGACTGCCAATGGCAACATCTCGGACATGAAGGCAAGGATCAACACGTTGGAGCGTTCGACAGAGTCCCTTGGGTCCCGCCGGCAGTTGTTGTCCAAGGATTTGGAAATTGCCAGGCATCTCCGGCAAGTTGCAGAAGACAAGCTGACGAACTAGGTTGATATGAGTAACCTCTGGATCAAGAGCCTAATCGACATCGCTGAGCGTCTTAGTGCCCAAGCTGCGGCGATGGGCATGGATGGCCCAATCTTCTCGGCCAGCAAGCAGGAGGTCCCAAGCGTCAACCTGGGACTCTTCTTCAATGAGATGATCGAGAAGTTGAAAGTTCATGAAGAGGGGAGGGTCGAGCGCTTTGCGGCCGAGTCCCGGAAGCTTGCCCGTGACGCCCTCTTCATGGTCTTGAGCAATATCGCCTGCCGCCACCTAGACCTTGACCTTGATGACGGATTCAAGAAGCCACTAGCGGGTGTCGACGTCGCTGTCGCCAAGGAAAATGTTGTGCCCTGGGCTGACAAGGTTCTCCACGTTTGAATTGCTCCATTTGGCCATCAGGCCAAGTATCAGGCCACTGTTGCTGTTGCGTTGCCCTATAATGAAACATGACATACATTTTGCGCTTAGTCATTCTATCTCTAGTGTTTGCGCGAAACCGATATTCCTAGCTGGGTTCCAAATGTGTGTTCATCCCTTTAAGCTCTATATGCTTGCATTCGTATGATCAATTCCCGTGTATGCTCTGGATGCCTGCCGATATCATATTGCCGCGATTGTCGTAAGGGTCCAGCCCTTAACAGTCATCTTGGCGTGGATGCATCTCGGCAGGTTTTACCTAGGTAGCTCTTGATGCAGCCTCTCGACCTGTGAGCATGGCTCTGGACATGATGATCATGCGATCAAAGAAACTAGCCAAGGTTCCATCGCATGAGGGCTCTCACGATACGAGCGCTCATTAGAGTTAAGGGATAAATGACTGCAAAAATCTGAAATGTACCGACAAAAGGTGATATCGTAAACTTAGCTTTCGTTTCGAGCCCCCTTTCTCCTCTGCCGGGTCGTGCGTGCCGGGCGCGCCCACGGCACTTGCAGGAGCAGAAGACAATCAGGTGGTTTCTTCATTCCCAGCAGGGACCGACACATATTTCTTGCAGCTGGCGGGCATCGAGGCATAGTGCTAGGCTCCTCTGGTTCCTCTCCCTTTTTCTCCTCTCCCTTCGGGTCAGTTCGGCGGTTGCCATTGCATGGGCCATGCTAATGCAGGCAGCCTCGTCGAAGCACACTTGCCGGGGCATCAATCGATGGACTCATATCGGTGCTTTGCTCAGGATTACCCTAAGTAGGGGAAATACTGGACTGAGCGTCACACGATAATCGTCGACATCGACGACGCTAGGGCTAAAGTAGTTCTGTAGCAACCCGACCCGAATGGATCGAAGTCTCTGTGCTTAAGTGTCGTCCCTGGATCGGTATGCTGACACACAGTACTCGAGGATTTATAACAGAGGTAAATCACATGTATAAAGTAACGTAATTACTATTACCTCAGTCCATATAGCAGAAGTAACAACAGGGTTGTGGGGTTCCAAACAACGCCAACGGCAATGTTGAGTGTGGACAATGTAACCCTAACGTATCACTTACTCGTCATAAGAATCCTGCATCATGAGATGTTGCAGCTATGCAGGTCAGTACATTGAATGTACTGGCAAATACACACCATATAATAATGATTAATAATAACTATCTCTATATGCATATTTGGCTGGTCGAGGCTCTAATTTAATTTTGCATAAAGCTAATTTTTTTGCTACAACAAAGGAATAGATTTTATTTACCAAGTTTATATCATTATCGAGAAGGTTCCTCCAAATCAATCCCAAATTTACCATGTAATAATATAATTAACCCAACAAATTCATTAAGTAAAGTGATGATATCAATCAATAATTCAAATACTAGATACTCAAGATGTCCATAACCAGGGACACGGCAAATCATGATTTGTTTGTACACTCTGCAGAGGTTTGCGCACTTTTCCCCACAGGACTAGATGTCCTCCGTTGAATTCCTTGCACTACATGATGTTTGAGAAACCGATGATCGAGACACAGTCTTTCCAAAGCATTAATTCTTTAGTATGGGTAGACAGTTACACCTACTTTCCCCTACATCTGCTAGCCTACCACTGAAAGAGGTCACACAACATACTCAACTATGCGAGAGCCCATAATGGCTTGTGGCTGCACACGGAAGTTTCTAGCATGAATAATCTTATGATCCCTTTGAGCCTGGGTGGCATTCCCTAGGGTGATCACATGGGTACTCTGGGATCCCCTTGGGCAAGCATTGGGTTTTCCAGGTGCCCGGGCAAACCACTGGGTTCTCCAGGGTGCCCCAACCATTCCACCCAGAGTTGTGTTAATGTTGCCACCTTAAGTTAACCTATATTCATTATATCTCTCTCATCTTCCATGAATCACACATACCAATCCCCGTCTAGGAGCAAGGCTAAGCAATATGAGCATAACGTATATCCCCGGGGTGAATCAATAAGGCAATAGGTTCCCACCTCATCAACTACATAGCAATACCCATATATTCCCAATACTACTCGTGCAATCTTTGAGGGGAAACTAATGCAAGTAAAACTGGGTATTGAAAAGTATGGTCAAAGTGTGAACTTGCCTTGTACTGTTGATGAAGATTCTTCGAACTCGTAATTCCTGATAGTTCTACTCGTCACACTCCGATGAATCTATCGTAAGTAGGCAATTATAACCACACATAAGCAATCACTCAAAGATCCAAAAGAACGAAGCAAACACTTTGGAAAACTTCAAAAACCATCAAATAAAGCTTCTAGACAGAAACATATTTTTAACAGCAGCAAAATTATGTGAATTAGTTCTTAACAGAAAGTTTAGATCAAGGGCTTCAATTTGCAAAAAGAATCAATTAAATCGGAGTTATAAAACTCAAGTTATAGCTAAAACAAGTTTGAATTTGAATCTGATCTAATTCAAAATTTAAAATTTCAAAACTTGATTTAATAAGTTCTCTGGATAGTTGAGATCATAACGAAGAAGTGGGCATTGGTTTCGTTGCGTTTGGACAAACGAGTGAAAAGTTGCGAGGGTTTGAAGAACAAGGACTAATCTGTAAAGGAAGTATTTGCATCTAGGTCTCTGGCTACGAGACAGAAAAGCTAACGAATGGACATTCACTACAGAAACTAAAATAACGAATTCGTTCGCTGCATAGACCTAACCGGTGAACGTTCACTAAGTAAAAAGATACCGGTTCAAAAGAAAAAAACAAATCTAATCTAATCCTAAACGTTGAAAGGAGATCGGCTGGGCAGGGTAGCTCGATGGCATACCGCGGCGGCGGCGGAGGTGAAGAAAACGGCGGCAGCAGCTCGGGTCCCGTCGGGGCGGCGGCTTCGGCGGCCAGCAGCGACGGCTGAGTGGCTGGGGAGGGGCGGCGCGGCGAGCTGACTCTGATGGTGGTGGTGGCGTCGGGCGTAGGTGGCGGCAGATCTCGTCGGAGTTTTCGAACTCTGACGAGTGCAGGCGGTGCAATGCAAAGGAGAGAGAGGGTCGGGGGTCGGCGACTTTTAAAGGCGGGGAGGGGCTGGGGCGGAGGCGGAGTCCTTCCCGGACACGCCGTCACCAGCGAGGCCTGCTAGAGCCGGACTCCGGCTCGGGGAAGGAAAGCAGCGGCGGGAGGCAGTTCCGGTGCTGGCGCTGCTGGGCTGCGGCTGGCCTAGCCCGGTTGGCTGGGCCGGCCCAGTTGAGCGGAAAAGTTTTCTTTAACTCAAACAACAAAAATAAAATAAATAACAAAATAATAATAATAATAATAAAATTATATAGCATATTATATATCGAAATTTTCAAAAAAAGATTTTCTACAACATGAACAGTTTTTTAGCGGCAAATAAAATCCACACAAAATTTAAATAAAGCAAAGAGTGCTTCTGGTTCATTTAAAAACCAAATAAAAATATTTTAAAATACCGAAGTAATTTCAAACTCATTTCTCTACATTTTTGTAGTGTAGGGAATCATTTTACCCTATTTTCCATATATTTATTTTTGGAGAAAAATAATTTTGAATTAAAATCCAAATAACTCCAAATTGAAAATGATTTGCAAAATATCTTCAAAGGGAATTTAATTTAATTCTTTGAAATTTCCAACTCTCTTTCTTAGCATTTGAAGAAGTCATTTTATCTTCTCTCATGAAGCTCACTGAGATGCATAAAGTTTCCGAATTAGGAATATTTCCAAATGGAACTAAAACCTTTTCAAAACCCTTTTCATTTATTTAAATGGAAGAAGTCATATCATCTTCACTCTAGGGTTTTGTGATGAAATGAATTTGAATTCATGGAGATCATAAATGCAAGATGAAAGTTTTGGGAAAGTCATTTTATTCCCTTTCATTCAACTTTCAAAAAGTCTCAAGTTTCCACTAAATTTCACACAAGAACCACACCACAATCAAACAATCAATCAAAACTATTTATGTAATATAACATTCCAAAATTTTGACTTTTGGGATGTTACAAACCTACCACCCTTAAAATGAATCTCGCCCTCAAGATTTGGAGAGGCTAGCAAGAAATAGGTTAGGTTCGGGGGTCTTCTCAAAATCCATCGATCGTCACACGGAGTCTGGGGTGCTACCACCCTTAGAAGAATTGTTACGGTTCCATCAAAACTTATATACTCCATCCTTATTGTTGGCAGAGTCGATCTTCTTAGATCTTCAGGATAATTCCTTCTCTAGGCTCTTCTGGTAGTGGCATAACCTATTTCCTCAATTCTTGTGTCCTTTCATCTGGTACGTGTCACATCCCTAGTTCTGGTATGACCTAGACTAGCTAGTCATTTGTGCATCATGTTTAAATTTCATTTAAGTTTGAAATGGGGATTTGTGAAACCCTCAGAAATTATTTCTAGAAATGACCCAGATAAAAATTGCTCCAAAAAGGTCCAAGAAAATGTTCATGTTGCTCTCTGAAAATATTGGTCAGAGGTAAAACTCTAACAAATATTTTTAGGAGCTCATAAATACTTATTTTGGCCATTTGGAATTAATGCATAATTATTTTCTTTGGATATATATATATATATATATATATATATATATGTTATATATATAATATATGTCCAAAACATATGCTAGTTGTTGAGGAGCTCTGGAATAATACCATTAGCTCCTACAAAAATTGGCATAAGAAA